>NC_092459.1:103206423-103451423 GCF_047495875.1 Pithys albifrons albifrons
TAGTGACAGGACAAGGGGGAATGTTTTTAAACTAAAAGAGAAGAGATTTAGTTAGTTACTAGGAATAAATTCTTTCCTCAGTGTGTAGTGAGGCACTGGAACAGGTTGCCCAGAGCAGCTGTGGGTTCCACATCCCTGGAAGGCCAGGTTGGATGGAGCTCTGTGAAGGCTGATCTAGTGGTTGATATCCCTGTCCATGGTATTAGAGTGGAACTAGATAATCTTTAATGTACCTTCCAAGTCAAACCATTCTATGATTCTATGAAACGTGATTCAATTTATTCCACCCAATGCTCTCACTGCATACTCCCCATGTCCATGCAAGAAGATGGTGCATAACGACAAAAGTGTAATTTTCTCCCGTTCTTTCAAGATTGACAAAAAATGCTATGAGCATATAAAGGGATCTAAAATCCTTTGAATGTATGCACTTTAAAAGCCAAAGTCAAGGAGGACTGTGTTGTTACACTGCTTGTTTAACTCCCAGATGTCTCAAAATCTTACTCTACTGCTCAGCAAGACTGTTTTGTCTCAGACTCAAAGCAAAAAAGGCACCTGGTCTTTTTGAAGATACCCTATATTTATTTCTAACATCACTCTTCCTTCATGGAATTACATACCTACTCATTAGTTTTTTCCAGTGTCATCAATTTGTAATATTTTATGCACTATGCATAGCACTTAAAATATTGTAAACCTCATTTTATATCAACACACTTGTGGGATTTCACTGCGCTTGAAATAGATCTCTTGGCTTCTCGCTTGATGCCAAATACCAACCTGCATGTGTTTAAGGAAAGCATGCCAACTCTCTTCACCAATACCTGGTCTGATATCTAAGGTTTCACTTACACTTTTAAGTGAAATCAGATTTTATCATTACCATAAAGAGTTGTGCAAGAGTAGTGAAGACTGGGGCTGTGCCATGATTGGTAATGGACATGGGTGAATGGTTTCTGGTTTAGGAATGTATGTGACAAAAACCTCATCTTCCTGCTCTTCCACCCTTGCTTTCCTCCTGTGTGGTGCTCTGAAATTCACAAATAATCTGTTGTGTGCCATAGAGTAATAACAGTTGAATCTTCAGTTACAACACATTCCAAAACAAAGACACATGAAACAGATAATGTAACTGTTGATGGTCCTCTTTCCTGCTGGTGTTGACTTCAAATTTCAAACTACGGAGTTTGAACTTTCATACAGTACATGTCAGAGTGGTGTCTGCAGCGAAAAGATTTTTTCTGTGTTGAATGAAAAACTGAGGTCTTGATCCAAACTCATTAAAAACCCTGACAGCCTTTCTGTTGACTTCATAAAACTTTGTGTCAGGTCATGAATGAGGTCCTTACAAGTAACAAAAATGAGAAGGCTAAGAAAAAACAACTCTTTACACCTCAATGTCACAGATGAAACTGTTAGAATAGTGCATAGGATTGAAGTGGCAGTGCATAATTCTCCTTTTCTTGGTTGTAACAGATGTGTTTACCCAATTTAGAAGACAAAGAAAAATCCTGTCAAGTGATGGTAGAGTCATGCTAAATACAACAACTCAGAAGTAAGTCTTCAGATCTGAACAGTGAGAGACTCTGCTGTTCTTCCTCAAAAAATCTTTGTCACAGTTTTTTTCTAAACACTGCCCGTCACATAAACTAGTGAAGAGCAATTCATTCCATACTGCTGCCACATTGAAGCCAAGGTCAATGTCAGCAGAGCTAGATAAATCTATCTGTAAATCTTAAACTACATAGAATAAGCATCAAACTTTAAAAACTTATGTTTTATCCATGATACTGTGGCTTCTTTTTTTTTTTTTTTAATGAAAAAGCTTTCCCTCCTTTATAACTGTCCATTTTGTAGCTCTTCAAACTGAGTGTCTGGTAAAAGACTAATTAATCCATGCTGATGAATACAGATCTGCCTCTGTCTGTGCTGTACACGGAGTCACGTTCTTCGAATTTCCTGTATTAATTATGAAAAAATGGGTCGGAAGCCATTTGAGAATAGTTCCTCTAGTGTTTATATTTCAACAAAGACAAATATAATAATGTAAAATTTATTACTCTGAGATTGATCTCAGCTTATTGTCTGACCTCCCATTTAACTATTAAAAACTAGAAACTGAGCAGTTGTTGGAAACAACCCTGCTTACTATCAGTTTTGGATATGTTAAGAAACAACAGAGGAAGCCTAATTCACTTGCTTCATAAAGGCTTTTATGCTCTCTGACAAATCTTATAATGTCTCTGCCGTTCTTTCAGAACATTGTCACGAAAACCCAGTCATCTTCCTTCTCTTAGCTTGTGGCACTGTGTTGTTTAGGGTTTATTATCTCCACAGAATTGAAAGCAGAGGAATTATAATGTCAAGAATAGCAATGCCATCAGCACAGTACTTGTAAGGAGTCAACTTTGTAACATGCCAGTTATATCTCTCAGCCACAGAATTTACTGCATAATTCTTTATGCGTCCATGCATCTACACAATGTTTACAAAAAATCTCCATATGGCTCTTTGAAATTCTTAACCATAAAAGCATGGTTCCCATTGTAACAAACTGCCAGTGGTCAAGATACAGTAATGTTTTTTAATGGCCTGGGTCTCTCAAGTCCTACTTGCTTGCAAAATTTATCCTCTTGAAATAGTGCATTCATTTCAGCATGATCTGGCAGCAACTCAAGGACATCTGCTTACCTATACAGTATTAAGCAGATAAATATTTGTTAGTACCTGTTTACTGTATCTATTATTGTTTATGACTGCAAATCTTTTCAATATTTATTGCTCTGAAGTCACATTTGATGTAGTTTAATAGTTTTCGAAAATCAACAACAAATCAACATCTTTCTGCCTTCCTCATGCTCGTTTCAATTTTGAGTTTAAGGTATATTGCACTGAAAGTTAATGTATATAATTCCATTTTCCCCATATAATGTTAGTAACTTAATGTCTATTTTCAACTTTCATATCAGGTTTCAGATGCTGATTAAGTGGATACAGTGGTTTGATTGAGCTCTGGACCCCAATAAACTATGATTCCGTTACACTCTGACTAAAAAACTGAGGACTGAAGCCTGTAAAGTTCAATAATGAAAACTACAAGCTGCACTTATTAGTAATTTTTAACTCTTATAAAAAATATGACAAGTAAGCATTTCTAGCTATAACAAGAAATTACCCAATAATGTAATTTTCTCCTTTCAGTATATTATCAGTACTTTACTCTAGGCTACAATGTGAACCCTCTTATTCCCACTGGTAAGGAATTACTTGCACTGATATATGTGTTGAATACAGTGAGACTATTTGTGCAGGCTACTATTAATTACCAAGAGTGAAATAGTTACAATATGAATTTTTTAAATAGATAGATAGATAGATAGATAGATAGATAGATAGATAGATAGATATGTCTCTCTATATATATACACACATGATTGTCCAAATATCTATATGAAGTCATTAATTACATTCACTGTGTTCAGAGGAGCATATAAATCTCCATTAATCCTTCATTTTACATATTCATCTCTGTATTTTCATTCTGCCCAAACTGAAGTTCAGGAAATACACAAGAAGATTTGTACAGATTTTCTAAGATAGGTAAACAAAGGAATGCTTCAAGAAAGAAACATGATCTCCCAGAGAGAGAGACAGGGGTGTTTCAAAATAATCCATTTGGTGAAATAAAATACAACTCTTCTGTGTTATTTCTTCTTAGAGCATGCTGTGTTATTAATTATTTACACATAAGAGAGAACATATGCTGCAGTGTTGAGCTGAGGAGGGAACAGCCATTAGGGTTAACCATGGGAAAGAGATGGAAAGAGCTGCTGGAAGAGATATTTCAAACTGAAGACCAGATTCAACTGAATGTTTCCGGAAGACATTCTGGTACACTCTTTTCGCACAAGTCTGGGCAGGAGACAGAATGTGGATTGTAAGTCCTTTCCTGCAACAGTGGTATCAGGCTTCCCTATGTTCAGTCTACTTAATAGCAGAAGAGGGGTACTGGATGGGGAAGGAGAAGATATTCAAATGGATCATTACCTGTAGCTCTTCAAAAACCTGAGCCACAGGGGTAGGAATGGAGAAATATCTTATTTTCTGGCTAGATTCTCTTAGACTTCTGGATAACAGGGTCTAGGAGTATATTTATAATGTTCCGTTGACCACACTTAGCTTGGCAAACCTTAAAGGGTCAAATTTTTCCTGGAAATTGGTTGCTACTCCAAACAATTTCTAGTTAGGTCCTTGAACCAACCTGACTCCATGCTTGAGCTCTGACTGTTGCTAGCAGTCTTACCAAACCGATATCTTTGTCAGGTCTAAGACCACAAGCTGCATAGTATAATTCCTTAGTACTTACATTATTTCATTAATTGATCTTCCATTCTACCACAATAACTATAACAAAACTCAGTAACCAAACCAGCACTGACAAAGATAGTTGCTGGGTTTTGTTATTAATGTCTTCATTAATGACACAATCTTTTCTCTTCAGGTAAAGATGCTAATGAAAATAAAGAGAATGAAAAATCTATCTGCCTACTGTCAGCTTTCTGTAGCACCCACATTTCACTGTGCTACAGCTGAGCTCTCAAATTTAATTTTTCTCTAAGCCACATCATGTTTACAGTGGGTGCTGCTAGCTGAATCTCCAAACTTCCAACACTGATGCAACTGAGACATCTTTATTTCTTGCATTGGTTAACACTGTGCTGATTGTAATCTAGAACTGAAGTCTATTTCATAGAATAGGATACATCTTTAAAGTTACGGTGAGGAAGTTAGTTTCACCCAGACAGTAACTAGATGAGAACTACCTCAACCAGCTCAATCATCAGCTGAAGCCATTACTTAAAATGAGCCAATCAAGGCAGTATCTACTGCTATTAATTCAAACACACCTTTGTTATAGAACTCCTTTTCCCGAAGTGCTGATGTGACCCTGATTTGTCTTATCTTTCATCATGCTACACTCAGTTTTTCAGAGATCTGTAAACAGTACTGTGCCTTATTTACTATATTCAGCTGTTCCTAAGACCTGTCTCCAGTAAAGATCTAAGTGACAACAGAATCAACACAATCTGGAGTCAAAATGAGCATCCTGGCCTTTGCAATGGTATTTGTTGCTGGTTCAAGGCATGAACACAGAAGCAGGTTTATTCCTCAGACCACATGAGCTATACATAGCTTAATCAGCTCAGCACCATGCTCTCCCTCCACAGACACATAGACACATGGGCACAAACCAAAAAGCAAAAACAAAGTCCAAACCAAAGAAAACCACCCCTTTCTCTGCTTCTCCTTTCTTCCAGTCTGTAACAATGATATTTGGACAGTTGATTATATTTGATCCTTCATGCAATACTAAAGCAGATGGGAAAGTTCTCCATTCTTGTTCCAAATGTTTTTGTAATTTAAATTCCCAAGTTACAAATGTGAAGCCTTATTTTTAGAAAGTTTCTCTGTGAAGTATAACCTTATGGAGCTGCACAAGACATCTACTGTTCTTGCTCATCCTCCAATAACTTTTCAATCCACTAGTCAAATTTGAGAGAGGGGCAGGAAAAATTAAAAACAACTGTTTGCAATTGTACAAACTCTTAGCAGTTTAATGAAAATCCATGACCGTGTAAAAGAGAAATCTGTAGACTTCAACTGCTATTTTTGCTTGGCAATAGTCTGGTAACATACAATTTGGTACTGTATATTAGTGGGCCAGTCAATAATCCTCAGTGTGCTCTGCTAGCCAGACAGCAGTGCCACACATTTGAAATGTCATCAGGAGTTCTGTGAAGTAAGATGAACAGAAGATATTGGATTCTGGCACTGAGAGTAACATTTGGGAAACAAAGCATCATTCCATTAAAAAATCAGAATTTATAAATTTTGCTAGTTTTGGAACAAAATATCCATATTTCAAGTCAATTTATATCATATTTATCTACAATGAGGCTATCTAGCTCAGTTGATTTCAACAGGGTCACTAAGAAATAAACAAAATTTGTAAGTAATAAAAGCTCAACAAATATGTATATTGAAAAAGAGCAACTCTTACACATCTTAGCATCAGTATTACAAATCAGCATCATTCTTACCATGACAAATGACATACACAGCTCAATAAAAGTTTTAAAGAATTTAAAGTATTTTCGAACAAGAGTGAACTTAATATCTTCAATCAAGTAGCAACTTACAGCTCCAATGACCCCATTGTTTTAGATTAGATCACTTATCTAGAGTAAAGTACTACTCAGTTGGAATAGGTAAATCAAACCAAAAGCCTCCAATTGGGTTAAAATTAATATAATTTTGACAAGGACCTTAGCTAAGCAAGAGCTAGCTCAAAGGACCATAATAGAATGTAGAAATTAAGAGTATCTGTTCATTTTACTTATAAACAAAACATGAGTTGATTTATTGATTGTCAATTGACTTGACAGTATTAAGACATTGGTTCTGTAAAATTATATTTATTAGCTTTGAAACATCCATAGGAAAAAATTCTGTCATTTGTTATCTCAGTAACATGTTCATTTATAGAGAAATCACTATCTATTTTATGAAACGGTACAGTCTTTCTAATGCAAATCTGATGCAGACTGATAAAAGACAATTATTGTTCTTCTGCATATTCTCTCAGTTTAAAAATTTTACGGGCTGCCTATTACCTATCACTTTTCCAGTATGCGTGCTGTTAAATATGAATTTAAAACACTTCTGTATGAAATGTAAGGCAAGTAATACCCCATTATTGCCTCACAACTTTATGTAATGTAGACTGTTGGAAAATGATATATTTCAGGAATCAAAGTCTGCTTTAAATGTCATACTGCAGTCAACATGAAACATTTTAATCCATTATGACTCTATTAAAGGTAACAAGGATGTAACATGTCTGCTTCTGAAAGCTTGCCAAAAAGTCATGTGGAAATTAAATGACAAATGTCTATAAAGAAGGGAAGGGTTTATCCCTCCTACAACCTTGTCAGCATATAGTTAAAGATAAATTTCTTGAACAGTGTCTAGAGAAGTGTAAATTGAGTGGTTGGGAAACACATATGAGAAGGCAGTGAGTTGAAAAGTATTTCAGAACAGATAGAATGTCAAGTCCTTGTTAAGGAAAATTCCCTGTCTGACCACCCAGGAGCCACTCCGACAATAACTAACACACCACCTGATCTGTGACCCTTTTCAGCTACGGCTCTCACACTCACATGGTCTGACCAGGTTTCCTTACTGGCTACACCCTGGGTTTCCCATAGCAGAGCCTTAGAGGCTCAGATCCTTCAATAATATAGCCATGGTGCAATAACTAAATAACAAAATAACAAGTTGAGCTGGTGCCTCTCAGGAGCAACCCCAAACTAAGCAACTTCTGGGCTTTTATAAGCTCACAGTCTGAGCATGCCAAAATTTTGGGGTTGTCGGATCCTGTTGTGTCTCTGAGTGTTCCATCTCCTGGCTGGGCCACAGGTCCTCACACCTGTTTTTATGCAAAGTGTTGGCAGTTCAGGGCCTCTTGCCTTGGGTTTGGGCTGCTGCCCCTCAGAAGTCAGCCTGCAGTTCACACTGCAGCTGCACACTGAGCTACCTGCACTAAATATATTTCTCAACAGCATTATCAGACCAAAATTAGTAAACTCCAAGCATTCTTGAAGACAATAGGACTGTTCAGGCCTCTACTATCCTTACATTAGAAAATGTCAAGGTCTTATACTTCAATTTAACCACAGTTACAATCATTAAAATAATTGAACTGCATGTGCACTGATTTGCTTCTCATGGCTTATTAGTTGTGCCAACATCTAAAATGAATGCAGAGAAGGGGCTGGTTGGTTGAAGGGATTTGTAGCAGGATGCAGAAACTAGGACATTAGCTCAAATACTATGCAGGTCGATAGAGACCAAATGTTAATACCATCTGTTGGTGGCCTATGTGAAATCATTCAGTGGTTCCAGTCCAGGGACTTTACAAACTCAACAGATACCTGGCAAAAGTTAAAAATTCTGGAAACCAAGTAACTTGAATTTCCAAATTTCCTGAGTCGAATGTGGCGACTGTAAGCTGAAGATGGGCACCAGGATCTGAACATCTCCCACAAAAGTAGCTCCACACAGATGTGCATATAGACTGAAAACCAGTAGAAGAAAATCCAAAATTATATGTTCTCTGTATGGGTACATCAAAAGGCAATGTTCTTTTCACAGATACAATCTGGTTTTTAGATTATCGTTTCATGCAAAATATGGTGCCTGAAGTTATGTTTTTTTTCGGTCACCTAGAGCAGTATCCCAGTTCTCAGAAGTGTTGCCACATTTCAGGCAACCTTTAAAAAGCAAGCCGCTATTCTTTAAATGAAGATACAAACATTTGAAATAGCTGGCCTTAAGTTATTTGATAATGCTAAAATGGACAGGAGTTTAGCTGCAAATATCTAACATACTTCTAGGCTAAAGTCTTTATTTCTTATTGGCTTCCTTACTAATACAATACTCCAGCTACCCAATCTTGCATTAACTTAGTTATTTTTAAGTGACATTTATATTATGTTCCTTGCTAAATTGTGCATCTCATAATTTAATCTTGAAATTTCCTTAGAGAGCTCTCAAAAGTAGCAAAAACTTGTCTTAGAAGAAATGTATAACATCCTTAAAATAAAAGCACTAACTGCAAACCTGCTAAATTCACTGAAAAATGATACAAGTCCAAGGATGTCAAATGCTGAACTAAAATGAGATGCTGCTATTGCTTGCATGAGAAAGATGGTACTGGCAACACTGTGACTTACAGAGTTTGCTGAGATGGAGCCTCTTCTGAAAACAGCTAATTGTATTATGGACAATGTGCAATCAAGTTTAATCTTGCTTGTTTATAAAGGTAGCGAAGAGTAAGAAGTTCTATGGCATACATTTTCTCCAACTGATTACTTAACCATTAATAGTTAGCAGATACAATATTTTTGTGGTAGCATTTCTGAACATTTTTGAATGAATAGAGGTGGGCTATAGCTAGAGAAAAACAGAAAGAGCAGAATTTCTTAGATATGTTACACCCTGAAATGCAAAAATAGCAACCATTCTTCTTCTAAGAAAAATGAAATCAAATGAAGTGTAAGACATTAGATCTTTGGAAAAACACTGTGCTTAAACCTCCACTCAAGCACAGGAATTTAACCCTGAAGCAGCTGCTCAGTTACTAGAGACATCTCAGAGGCAGACCTGGCAAAAGTACTGATGAGCAAGTTAAATACTGACTGCAGTCTTGAAACACTGCACTATCTCTCTAGATCCAAGCATGAGAGAGCCCTAAACTTCAGGAGATATAAATATATATATTTATATCAGCATATTTCTATATTCAGAGTATACACAGTAATAAATGATTTTTAAAATCTTTAAATTTTAAAATCAAAGTTAGTCTTCACCAGTATTAAATGTACTGAAAGATCTGAGAAGTATCAGGTAAAAGAGGAATACAACGTAAAAATCTCTGCTTGGTTAGCTCAAGAAAGCTTGAAAATAAGAACCAGCAAGCAAGCTACAAGTGGTACTTTATTTGGAAAGATTTTCTAGCCATTATCCCAAAGATTGCTTTTGGGACATCAGGGTTTACTTATGTTATCAAATCTGCCCATGAAAGAAACTGTTTAATAGTGATACACAAACTCAGCTGTATTTGTACTTGAATCTTTAAGGTTATTAGACCCTTATAATAAAGAGCTAACAGGGCCCAGCCAGGTTGGGCCAATTTGCTTCCTTCCCATTTCTTTCTGTTCTGCCACATAATAGATTTCCAATTGTGGTCTGGCACAAAACTGCTACATGCCTTGCCATTATGATAATTGCTATCATTCTTCTTTGGAAATTCCTCATGCTGTTTTTTGTAAGCAATAATTCTCTGCCAGTTTCAGAAGATAAAGAGCTCTAGTGAAAAATATGCATCTTCTCCTTTTCACTGGGTTACATAGTTAAGTAATTAAAGACCATCAATTAACCACTGGTTTCCACAATGATATTTGGAGAGAACCTGACAAAACAGTTTAGGGATGTGAGCTATTCATTCATTTCACCAGGGACTAACTCAAGTGTCAACTCTGACACTTCATATGCCAGTACTATTAGCTATGACTTTGTTCATTCATGTATCCATGAAAAGTGAGCAGTTAATCACCCTCTGAAGACTAAGCCAACCTAATTAGACCAGTGATAATATGTAGACCCCTCACTTCCAAAGGTCTGGCTAGAGGAAATTACAATTGCTTTCAATATTCTGAAGTGAAGATCAGTATTCAGTAGTTTGGGAAGCCTTACTTTAATACAGAAGTTTATGGTAACACATCAAAGATGTCAAGAATACTTCAAAACTGTAAGTAAAGTCAATGCATGTGGAAAATTACTCCATGCAGAAATGTGCTCAGAGATAACATGTTCTTCAATAAGCACTCATCTAAGGTCACTAAAAAAATCCAACCCAACCCAAAGCAAACCAGAACATTTCCCAAGAAAAGAAGGAAAAAACAAGGTTTCAAATATACTAAGCACCAGTCTTGCAGAATCAGTTATGGCATACCAGCTTGGAAGTTTTGAGGACTACTGCACTACACTATTTTCTCACAATCTTTCTGTAGCATAAAGCATGCTTCTAGATATGTTTCTATGTCTCACACAAAGAATGAATTAATTGAAGACACCCAAATATTAAGAAAGGGATTATATGCTATTTCACTTGAAATTTGTTGTTATATTTTACAAGTCATAAGGGAAAGAATGATCTCTCTCTGTTCATCCAATGAATCAGAAATTAAGATTCATTATTTAAATCTATAAGGCTTTGCTTATATCCTGTTTAATTCTCAATGGACACTACCTACTCACATGCTGGAGTCTTAGTAAGAAGGCTATTCAAGGAGAGGCTGGCTTTGTTATGATATTGCTAGCATTTGTAAAAATCATGTAACCTAAACACTGCAGCTAAAAAAAGAGAGTAGTATTTTTGGAATACCCTGCTGTTCTGAAGTGCATTGTGAATATTAACATATTCTGGTAAAGTTTGCGCTCATTATCATAAGCAATTACTTACTGTTTAGATGCTGCTGATATTAAATTGGCAAGCAATTTTCAAGAACTAATACATAGCATAGAAAGCTTTTCGACATTCTAACTGTATGAAGAGACAAGTGTTTCTAGTAATGCAGATCCTTATATACAGATATCTCTCTATATATAAAAAAATTGTGTATCTCTTCCTATCTGATCTCCTCTTCAGCAGCAAGTTTGTCACCTGAGGCTCTGTGACAAACTCTTCATAAACTTTGTTTTTACTCTGTGGAGTAAATCATAAACACCTCAGGCCAAACAGGATAGTAACATCATATTCACACTGAAAAAAGAACCTGTTTCCATGCTCATTTTTGAAAATAATGGTTTAGAAAATAAATCAATGTGAAGTTCAGTTCTTTGCTCTCAAAGGTATTACTTGTTCCTGATATAACACCGTCAGATGGCAAAGGTAAATCAACACCCTTGTCATCAAGATACAGGAAGTAACAGAACAAGGTATGGAGAACCTGTCCTATTTTCAGCAATAACAACAACCTAAGCCAATTTCTCTTCAGTCCAAGAATGCAGTAATCCCAAAGTCACCTCAAAATAAAAACCCAAGTGAGAAAATACCCAGGACTCCTTTTCTGAAGGATACTTAGTGAATGTTACAGGGACATTTCTAACCAGGTCTTTTGCTTAGCCACAGAAAAGGTGCAGATAAGGTAGCATGAGCAGAAGATAATGCAAAGAGCTTTGTGGGGAGTGTAAAACAATGGGAACAATTTGCCTTGTTCCTTAGTTTACAGCTTGGCCCCAAATTTCACATGAATCAAGTCCCACCTGAGAAACAGCATGTCTTCTGGCTTATGTGACACAATTGCTCATGTAGCTCCAGACACACTGGGGTCAGTAGCAGAGGTATCCCACAGCACAACCAAGGAAGGAGATCAAATTCGAGGGCCTGGAATAGCTATGCTATGGTGCACTTAGTGCCATGGTCTAGATGACAAGGTGGTAATTGGTCAAAGGTCGAACTTGATCTTAGAGGTCTTTTCCAATCTAAATGACTCTGTGATACAGTGAATAGGCTCTTCCTTCCCCTGAGACAGCTTGCACAGCCAAGGAACAAAGAACTAGTACCCAACAGTGCCACCAGCCATCAAGGACTTCAAAGTTGTCCCTATAAACACAGGATGGGCATACTAATTCTTATGCTTCTGGTGAACAAAAAGACCTCAGTATGACTATATGAAATTTCAGATGATGTTTCAGTTAGTAATCCACTCACAGATCCAGATCTGATGGGATTAAGCACCTATTTAAACTGCAACCCACTAGTTGAGGGTATGACCCTGTAAAGTACTTGTATGAGTATTGTGTCTACTTACTTGTTTAAGCAAAATTGCCTTTAATGAACCTTAATGGGGACCTTGGGAATCCAGCTTGCCATAAACAAGGCACAGTAGTTTAAGTATTTCCCTGAATACATTTCTAAAAGAGTAACTTGTGATCTCAGGTCTCAATCTTCCAAGCAACATTTCAGGCTGGAACCAATTACTATAACCATCTTATCTTGTAAAATACACAAGACTGTAATAGAAACCTTAATGTAGCCTTAACTATAGGAGCATAATGGTTCCTGTCTGCTGTGCTCGACTACATACTCTTCTAATATATATCATTGGATTGAAAATAGCTTTGCTTAAAATAGGCATAATTTTTTGAAAATAAGTTAGTCAGTTCTTAAATGTATTTTATCCTATTCAAAGCTGAAGCACTTTCAGCAAATTTCTTGTACTACTTTTAAAACCATACATTTCTAATCAAACTTTCCAATCACCTTTGTGAAGTTAAACTGCATGACTTTTGCAGCTAAAATTGATGTGTTTGTTGGTCTCTGAAACAAAGTAATGAAGTTCTCATCTGTTAAGCAAATCCGTTTTTTTATTCTTATTGATCTTGAACAGAATAAAAAATCAGCAACTGTTTGCAATGGGAGTAGGGTTTCAGTCACTTCATATTTCCCCTTTCATCAGTCCTCCATTATCTCCTTTTTCTAATCCTGATCTGCAAGAGTTCAGACAAATTGTGTGGTTTCTAACAACGTGGTAACATGGTGAGCAGCTCTCAGAGGCACAGGCCATGTCTCCAAACAACTCTTCCTCTTCTGCCTGGAGAAAAAAGTACCTTACAGTTATGCTCAATATCAGAGTCCTTAAACTACAAATTCCTTGTATACTGGAATAGAAGCTTCAAATTACATTTTGATAAAAAAAAGATGATGTATAACCGCATACAAGGAAAAACAAATTTTTCAAGAATCCCAAAATAGCAATTTCTACATTTTCTGGAGAAATCTTGACTCACCTACATTCAAAAAGTTGGCTGTACATTATATTTAGCCTTAGGATAGTTAAACTAGAACTATAATGAAAAACACAGGAGTATTTCCTTAAACAGCAATTGCTATTCATTCCTGTTAAACCTCTTTAATATTTGTAGACCCAAACATTTTCATATCTGTATTGTATTACACAGAATCTTAGCAGTGTTAAAAAATATCATGTGTTTCAAGGACAGGAATCTTTCCCAAACCCTCATAATCTAATAAGGTCAAAAAGTGAGGAAACCTGAACTTTCACTAAGAAAGAGTAGATTATTAGAATTAACAGCTGAAATAAGAATTTGTATATGTGACCCCAAAATACCCAAAGCCTCCTTAAAAAATAAGGAGGAACTCCTACTTTGCAAATGCAAATAATGAGGCATTTTCATGTTCCATAGCAGTTTTCAGCCTTTCTCAAACACAAGCTACATGTGAGCAGTTCCATACATGGACCAGAGTAGGTTTAAGGGAAAAGCTGGGGGTATACTACGAATAAGGGAAAGGATACAGAAAAAGCTTTGGATTAGAATTACAATGTGTCCCTTCAATAGAAACATTAACAGAACTGAATCCAACACTTAAGAAAGAGTCACAAGAGGGCACAACCAAGGAAGATAATGTTGTGAAGTAATTAAAGTTACTCTGTGAGCCTCTTTATGCTTATGCAAACATGGAGCACATCTTAAAAAGATGTTGGACCTAAAGAATGAGTCTTGCTTCAATTATTGTGCTGGTGGCTGGAGAAGTCTGCTATTGTAACATATTAGCTCAATCGGATAAACTTGACATAACTGTAATGCACAATCAAATCACAAGCAAATCGTCTTAATGCATGGCAGACAAGCCTGGATTCCTCAAACTCCAGACTATATTATCCCAGGTATATTATTTCCTCTTTCCTAGGTCAGCAATAGCATCCAAGAGACCTAGTGGTACACTGTTTTAGCAAGCTAGTGCAGCTGAACTGATGCCTTTCCTCCTCTGAAACAGCCCTGATGGCCCTATCTGAGAGCTGTGGACTTTAAAAGTTGCCATGGGTCTGAACCTACAGCCCTGCAGAGCACTCTTCTCCTAGCACCTATGTCTGGGAACACTTAAGATGTCTCATCTGCTCAAGGGATTAAACTCATTGTATAAGACAAAAATGATAAAGAAAGAATGAAATTCACAAAGTTGTAGATAAATACAATCCACCAGGTACTACAGTAATGCAAACATCATTGATTGTCAGCTTCTACAAAACCTACCTAATTAGAGCTGTTATCAAAATGAAGGTCATGTTAAATGGTTCTAAACACACCCTGTACTTACACTGATTTTCATGTAAATGTTCATCAAAGTAATTTCTGTTTTAAAAGGGTTGATTACTTAGTACCATTTTCAGTCTCAGCCTCAATATACTATGCTGTCACTAATATGCAGAAACCTCAGATTCAGAAAAAGATTCATTATCTCAAGTGCTGAGTCAGTATGAGCTCTGTCTCAGCCAAAATACAGTTTCTACTCAGAAAAAAAAAATACACTGTTTGAACAAGACACTCTGCCCTTTAGTCTTCCCTTCAGTTTAGGTGGTGACCTGGATCCTACATCAATAACTCAATTTATTAATTCTGGACAGCATATAGTAAATTGCTTTCTGTAGCAATTTGCACTGATGGAGGACAGCTATTGAGGAACTTTCTTCTCCTTTAGTGAAGACACTTAAGCTGTCACATCATGTGTAACAATCACAATGTGTAACCCTTGCTTCTTTCAGTTGCTTTCCAAGTTGGCAGTCTTAAGAAAACATTTTCAAAAGACATCAAATTGGTATGTTTTCCTTGTGTTCTTCTATGTGATATTTTGTAAGGGGATAAAGTGTCATTTCATCTGAAAAGATACTCTGAACTATTATAGTTTGGGATTTTTTGCCTCAATGTGTTTCATTTACTTTTTTTGCACTCAAGACAGATAGTAAAAGAACAAGAAGACTGACCTTTGGACAACTATCAAAAAACCCAACTCTGCAACTACAATCAGTGTGACCTTCTTCTGTACATTCAGCAGCCAACAATCACACACAATGAGGGAGAAAAAAGCAGCCTTGCCTACACAGAAAACTGGACTAGGTCAGGTAACACAGCCTGTTCTCAAAGCACCTGAAGATGTGAGCTTTCTGAACCCTTTCAGAGCAGCTGGGACACACCAGCTGAATTACAGACTTGTTCACAGTGATGTGCCAGCAGCAGTTACCAGTTCTGCCAGAAGAGATTTATACACATTTCTGTAGCATTTTCTTTGTCATCTCAGACTCTATATCATGTATCATCTGTATTTGTGAGGGCACCATAAACACCATATTATTTACCCCTCCACAATCCATAACCAATTTTCACATCTGAGTATGTGCAGAACCAGTAAGAAGGATTTTGAGGGTATGGTTCCACACACAGAGAGCTCAGACTCTGCAGTCCTTACCCAACACATCACTGGAAACCAGGATAACTTGTTCACAGCAGCAGACTCACTACAGCAAATGTGCTGCATTATAGGCCAGAATTTGTTTCCAGTAGATTTCAAACATACAGCACCCAGTTCAAGGTCAAGATTACCAAAAATACATATTGCAGCAGTAATACACTTGCTGAAAAGTAAAATACAAACTGGATATAAATGAAAACATATCATGACTAAAGTTAATTCTCAATAGTTCTAGACTCCAAGCAAAATACAGGCAGCGTAGGTCAGTCATGCTCTTAGAAATAAAAGTAACCACTGTATTTTCTGTGTCCTTTCTATACTGAATCAATAGTGGCTAGGTTTTGTTGGGACAACTATATAGTGCCATATTCTATGCCATGCAATATGCTCTGCAACTCAGAGGGCATGTGGTTGATTTTATTGATTCAGTTTTCACACTACTGTAACCCTGTTATTGTCAGAAAAGCAATCAGAAACTGCAAACAGATTCTAGACTGATAGTCTCTGATATGTCTAATTTGCTAATGTATACAGATGTCTTCCTTTCATTCTTTTTTTTTAAATTTGGATTTTCCTTTCTAATAAACCCACTGCTATGGGACACCTTCTCAATGGTCGTTTAGTAAAAAAGGATCAGAATTCATTCCATTAGAGGCATTTTTTTGTATTATTAGGATTTTACAACATGATAGCATAATTTATCCTTTGCCTGAAGTAAACATTCTTAAAAGAAAGTCCATGGGGAGAGTAAAACTGAAGCATTTTTTAAAGTGGTGAATACTAATCAGATATATAGCCAGAGGAAAAAATGATGTTATACCAGGAAGATACAGCAAGCAGACGGCATAATGAGCATAATACCAAGAAATCCAAATATGACAGTAGCATATACTTTGGAGAGGAAAGAAGGGGAGAAGAAATCAAGGACAACCTGACAGGAGGAAAATATAACTATTACTAATAGGAGCTGGAGAAAAAATGGACAAAAGGTGAAGATTTGCATGCTTGCACTGAAATCAGTGGGAAAGGTGAGCCAGAGATTTCACAATTTGGGACTCCAGGCTCTGCTGCAGCCCAGGAAGAGACTATTTGAGCTTTGAGCTACCACTCACATTGCAATGATTGGAGGATACTTAGATCCTTATGGATCTTGTTAAAGATTCTTAGGGATGTGTTGGAGGATACCTAGATTCTTAATCACCATATCTGTGATTCAAACAGGTCCAGTCTTTCCTGTCATCTTCAAGATCCTTATTCTATGCTTTTCCTATATTTGTACTGGTCTTGGTACTAGTGGATTCTTGGCTACATGGGCTTCTATATAAATACTTAGTAATAATGCAGGTAGTCACTTATTGAGCTCAAAAGCAGAATTGTAGCATAAAGTGCACAATAACTACCTATTTAGACTTTGTGAGATAATAATCACATGAATTGTGACTATAGTTAAAGTGATCAACACTGACTCTTTTTTAACAAGGTCAGTAACAGAGGATTAGGAAGATAGTGTCTATAGCCTCTACTTGTTTTGAAGTCATGTTTCCCATTTAGTACTGAACCAATGAGACAACCAAAACAAACCTAATCAAGCCAAACCAACCAACCAAATAAAAACCAAACCAACCATCCCCTCCAAAAAATCAACAACCAAAAAAAACCCAAACCAAACAAAAAGCTATACTGTAGATACACCAGTTTCTAAAGTATTACCAAATATCAGTTAAGAAACCTTTTAATTTCTGTCTATTTGCATTTTATTAAATTTATATAACAAAGGTAAAGGCATTCAAAGCAAAAGTATTGGTCCCAGAGATTGTTTCTTTTCTTATAAGCACCAAAGTAAATCAGGAAAAACTCATCTGAAGGCAACTGAAGAGAAACAACAACACTGAAATAAAAAGAGATTGTCTCTGGTGCTGTAAAACTGGAAATACTAGTCGGAAAGAGTCATATATCCTTGTGCTGGCTCCCCAGAGTAGATGCAGGTACAAGAGAGTGAAGCTGATACAAAGCTTCTCTCTTGTATGAAAGGTGTGGAAACACATCTCCAAGAGTTGTGTCTCCCTATATTCATCCTATCTTTCCTAAACACGTAACTGGCAATAGAAAGAATCCCTTCCTGTAATGCCTGACTGCCTGTGGCTAGATAAAATACAATGCCTAAAGTTTACATGCTTGTTCCAGATGAGATAAGTCACACTTCCTCAGCAAATCCCAGTGCTATTTACGCTGGTTAGAAAGCATGCAAGAATTCTGCCAACAAGTTTAGCTGCATGGGGAGGGGCTGATTTTCTCTACTAACACAGATGTGGGAGGAGGAACAGTTCAGAAGACGATAGGCAGCAAAGCAGGAATTTCAAAATAGTTATTAAAAAAATGTATCAACTATAACATGCTAAATGATTATTTAGGCTTTGTTAACTGATCATCAGATGCAGACAGGCACTAAGAACATAGAAATTGTAAAAGGAGACATACAAATATTTGCTTTGCACCAGCCCCAATTTTGTACAGTATGAAGCTTACCATTTCTTTTGTAACTTCAAAACTCTAACTAAGAATCAGTTCTTTCAAAGTAGTTTATAAAATTCAGTAGCTCTGATTAATTTGTAAGCATTTTTCCTTTTCTTTTGGTCCATACACTGGTAAAAGACAGTACTGTAAGCATGCTGCTAATATGTCTCATCCTCCAACCACTGTACTAATCCAGTTTTGCCTAGGCTAAATCACTGTTTCAAGAAAAAGGTGAAAGATAAATATTTGAGGAGGAGTAAGGTGGTACATGATACTTCCTCCAAGACCTAGGGGAAGTCCAGAATAAATGCCCAATAGGACAGAATAACAGATAGAGAAAAACCTGTTGGTAAAGAAAAAAATAAAACCAAAAACCAGCTCAACAAAAATGTCTTGGGTGGTAAAAGAAAATTATCATGTTGCTTAACTTCAAAGAAGGTAGAATGTCTCTAGGGACATATTTGCATTGAGCACAGCCCTATTAAAATTGATGACAACTATTATTTAAGGAGAATCAAGCTCTGTGTTTCCTAAAAGGGGTGAAAGCCACATGATGAAACGTATGCATAAGAAATCAGAAGACAGCAGCTAACTCTAGGCATCAAAGTCAAGTGCTCCATTTAGGATCATTAACAGTCCAAAGAAAAAACTTCACTCTCCAAGGAAGGTGATTCAGAGAATCTATAATTTGGAATCTAAATCTGTCCTGGAAATACATAAGGTGCTTTCCAAGCCCTGAATTAGATCTATACATCAGAGCTCCACAGTTAAGACTGTGAGTATTGTCAAGATACCATAGGCCCAGTGCCATTGTCCCTAGAGTGAAAGGGGTAACTGACATGGAAAAACACTGGCACTCTTCTTTCATGATCTGATTTATTTCTACTACATTAGGAGATTATAAATTTCACATACGATATTAGGAATTAAATGCCCTCTTTCATGATAAGAAGAAGCAATAAAGTAATGGAGGTTTTTTTGTTGTTGTTAATTAATAGGGATGAAACATTTTCAGCAGTAGTTAGCAGCTAATTTAAGTACATCATTGAACTGTGTTCAGTAAAAGCAATCCAACAGCAATGATGAATGACTGCAGACGAGAAGGTACATTAAGCCTACACAGGCAATGCATCCTGAGTTGCTGCTGTTGTATGCATTTACTGTAAGCAGAAAAGAAAAACCAAGAGAAGAGGATCTGGAAACACAGAAAATGGAGAAAGTACAGTGTGAGAGAGTGTGTATTACAAAGAATCAAATTAAAATCCTGTACGACCTGAGAACAGAGGGGGAGGGGGGAACCTGAAGGCATTCCTTGGAACAGTATGTAAAGCAAAATTAAGTTCTGGGAGTTTCAATAGTAGAAAGAATATTTCAAAGCCCAGTAAGACACATTGGGCACTACCTGTGGGGTACTAGAGGATACAAATATTGACCAGAGTGCCAACGGTGAGGATTCTGAATTGCCAAACAAAAAAAAAAAAAAAGAAAATACTAACAACTGATTAAATTATGGAAGGAGAATTTATACAGGGAAATAGTTGGAAAGCATGGAAAGTAAAGGGGGAAAGAAGAATAAAAGTTGTTAGCTAGCAAGAGAAAAGAGAGATACAGAGAGAGAGAGAGAGAGAGAAAGAAGGAGAGAGTGAAGTAAAAATAAAAACATCATAGAAACTGTATCTATGGCAACACTGAAATAGAAATTAGTAGACAGTTTTTTCCACATTAGAAGTCTAAAGGTTGGAAGAAAATCAAGCCAAGTTGCCAGCTATTTTTCTGTGGTCTGCCTTGTAGAAAACATGTCAGGAGCCAGAAAAGAAATTATCAATCAGGTCAGAGGAAGGGAAATAGAGCATCCTTCTTGCCTCCCTAATAGGCTTCAATTTTCAGTCCTTATTTTCTAAACAAAGGATGGGTACATTTTTTCAATAAAATTCTTTTTTTTCCTAATCTTCACTGGATACACTAACCTACATCTGGTTGGCTTTTGGGGAATCAATTTTATTTAAAAGAATGTAGGTTTTGTGTGAATTGTGTCAATTTTATTTTGAAAATTAGTCTAAAGAGTATAAATGACTGATTTCCTTGATTGTCTTTTCTCTTAAAACACACATCAGAATCAAATAGTTTTATTTGCACACTGTCAAATTTATCTTTATATATATTCTGAAAACTTGTAGCTACATATACATAATTACTAACACAATTAGAAATCACATATAAAATGCCACAATATTTTCCACTAGAGTTCTGTTTCTCTAATGTATTGTGCAGCTCGTATTTCTGCTTTTCTCTAACCTGTTACCATTTCTACTTAAAAAACAAAGCTTGATTTTATACTTCTTTGTCCTTTGTTCAGTCATTATACATGAGCAAGTGGGTGTGAAGTGCTGGCAGATGTGTCATGCTATGTTACACTGCTTCTAACAACTACACAAGGAGAAAGGCACTGGATACTTAACCTCACCCCTTCTGTTTAAACAATTAGAGAGTAATGTTCAAGACTTATTTATTATTAGACTGTTTAACCAAAGGCATAGACTTGGAAGCATACTGTCAAGCATATATATTAACAGAAGAACTCTGTAGTGGGATTGTCAATTTAACCATTGGGGGGAAAAAAAGGTGTAAAATGTTGGTGAACTGAGAACAAGGAAAAACATAATTTGAGACAAAAAATAAATTCATGTCCTAAGCTTCATAAGTTCTGAAATATATCTTAAGCATCAGTGTTATTTTAACATGTTTCTAAAGTAAATTTCATAAAATGTCCTTTTACATTGTACAATCAAGTAATTCTTCACTTGGATAATATTATTCAAAGGAACAATCTGACAGAAGCAATCCAAAACATCCCTGCATGTTGAAGTGCATCTCATATGTATACTCCATGCATAAATCACTTTCCTGAGCATGAGAGAATCCCATATTGGATAATTCTGCTCTCCATTTTTCGATTAAGGGCATGTAGTCATAGGGGCAAGGAATAATGGTTTTAAATTGAAAGAGGGTCGATTTAGATTAGATATTAGGAAGAAATTCTTTACTGGGAGGGTGGCGAGGCACTGGAAAACGTTGTCCAGAAAAATTGTGGATGCCCCATCCCTGGAAGTGTTCAAGACCAGCCTGGATGAGGCTTTGAGCAACTTGGTCTAGTGAGATTTGTCCCTGCCTGTTGCAGAGAGTTTGGAATTGGATGATCTTTAAGGTCCCTTCCAATCTAAATGATACTATGGTTCTATGATATTATTCAATGATTTAAGAAATTCTTATTTGCATCACACCATGGAGGATGCATACATCATCAAAGTAAGAGAAACTTCCTCTCAAATTGTACCCTTACATACATTTGTGTTATCTGAAGTTCAGGAAACAATTACTGAAAAGGGATACAGTACAATAAGCGGCTTAAAGCTTTTGCTTCTAGTCTGAATAATTTATCAAATATTTAGCTTTACTTTAGAGATATCTCTTCATAAGCTTATATTATAGCACTAAGGGCCATACCGTGACTTCCTCATGCTCACACTGATGAACTATTATTGATACAACTAGCCCTACTGTGATAAAACAAGACTGCAACTATAAATACAGGGCAGTAAACTGAAACCAGAATTTCCAATATTTTTCTAGGCACCTATCATTCTGCAACATATATGAATGAAAAATTTCTTTGGTTATTTTCACACAAGGGACCTTTTCCTCATATCAGTTATGAAGTTTAAAAAGCTGCATTTCAACAGACTTTGACTCATACATATTGAACAGTCTCCTTTTTAAAGTCAATCTTCTAGAAATGGGTTAGCTCAAAAGATGACTTCTATTTTTGCACTAAATACCTTTGCTATGCAAAAGAGGCAAACATCAGCATGTTGTCTCAAAAAAGAACTACTATTCATGTGCAATACATCCAGGTAGCAGAAAAACAGATCTGCTTCAGCCTAGTTTACATTCAGGTGCTGTGTGAGTTTTTTTGGTTTGGTTTTTGGTTTTGTTGTTTTGTTTTGGGTTTTTTTTAAATAAAGCTACTTCAGTTAGTGTGCAGAAAGAATCCAAAGACTGTAAAAAACAATCTCCTCATTTAAAATTAGAAGCACTATTTTCCTGCTGCTTTTGTAAGTATAAACCCAGAATATAAAGAGAAATATTCAACCTGACTGCAAAGCAGCAACATTGGTACCTGGACCCAGGGTTGGAGTGGTGCCTAAGAAGCTGTTACAGTCTAAGTACTCAATGATCCCTAAACTAAGAAGGATTTACATGACTAGTCTAACAACTCTGAAAATGTTACAGCCTACTAAATCACAGTTTCAGAGCAACACAACCTCAGACAGAACTGGCTCCTGTGGAGTACCTCTCATTACTGAAGAATATAATTTCTGTCATCAAATCAGTGTATGTAACAACATTCTAATTGGTCAGTGAACTATAAAGGTAAATATTAAGTATATCTATATTTTATCCGTGTCTTATATATGTAAAATTCAATTTACCAAAACAACATGTTGCTGTATTGTCTTTTCAGCAGCAAATGCCTTACCATAGAATCAAAATGGTTTGTGCTGGAAGGGACCTTAAAGATTATCTATTTCCAACCTCTCTGCCATGGGCAGGGACACCTTCCACTAGACCAGGTTGCTCCAAGCCTCATCCAATCTGGCCTTGAACCTTTCAAGGGATCAGGCCTTGACTTCTCTGGGCAACCTGTTCCAGTGTCTCACCACCCGGCACCATTAGGTCACCTAAGGCTTTTTACCAGATTTTCTCAGCCTTCCTCATAGAGGAATTTTTCCACCCCTCTAATCAACTTGGTGGCCTCCATTGGACTCACTCCAACTGGTAGATGTCCTTCCTGTGCTGGATACTCCAGAACTGGATGCACTATGTGATTTTTTTATAAAAGAAAGATAGAAACTGATTTTCAAGGCACTGAACCCTACACAAGCAATTTTAACACATGCTTTTTATTAAATTACTGCAAAGAGAAACTTCCAATCACTTTGGTAGAAGGAAGAATTTAACTATGTCAATCTACAGTCTTCTTCAGTTGCAAGAGATTTTTGACCTTAGAAAATGTGTGCTCTGTTCTTGATATAGGAGAACAATATCACTATATTCGTAGTATCAAGACTCATTTCAGTGACAAAAAGGTCTGTTTCACATGGAAATAAATTAACCAGTGTGCACAGGACTGAAGTCAGATTTAATCCTTTCTCTACTCAAAGCTTTTTAAAAGAAATACCAGTTTTCTCTGGGTTTTTTTTCAGATTAACTTCACCATAAATTTAACTCACAATGCCAGATAAAATTCTCTACTTCTGGTTCACACATGTGAGTAACAATACAGAGAGCATGGCAGGTGGAAGACAGCCACTTCCACTGCCACCTCCCAGTCTTTTCTCATCTGGGTTGCAGAGAAGTTTCTACAGAAGTCAGTTAAATCAGTCCAACATCCTTTTATTCACTGAGGCAATACATTGTCATTTGTGTCACAACAGGGACAGGGAAAAGAAGTTTGACTGCATTTAATACTGCCAAGTACAATCACCCAAACGACTGACAACAATGCCAGATAACTGACAATCAGTGTAATTTTCCTATTTCAACCATCTTAAAAATAGATTTTAACTTCAAAAATGTTCATCTTGATGGTTCTTTGAACAAGTTTTTATAAAGATCATTATCCTGGACATGTCCACATGGTACTTTTCTCAGTGTTGACAATGAACAGTGCAGTATAAAAATCTCACTTTTAAAAACTTATTTGGTAATTTGAAATTACTAATGCAAAATGTAATTCCTAAATCAGTCTAAGGGAACCACCTTGTTTAAGCTAAGCTGGTTTCTTGGACCTATAGATAAGCCATCCCTGTGCAACTTACTGCCAGAGGAGCATATTCCATGTACATCATATTATATAGTGTTTTATTAATCTTATTGGAATTAAACCCACATTTATTTAATATTCATAGGTAGGGTGGAAAGAACTAAAATCCACTATCTTTTTCCTTTGAGCTACCGTAATTTTTTCTGATATTTCAGTAATCTACTACAGAAAGACATATTTTTGATATTGTGCACTGCTAATTTTCCCACCTATCAATATAGTAATAATAATGAAATTGTACATTATAGAAAAGGTGTCTGCAAAAATTGAAACAGGCTAAAAGATGGAATCAGGCTCATGAGGAACAATTTTCACTCAAATGACCCTAAAATGTTGTAATGTGGGTTTTGGAGAGGCAGAGAGGGAAAAATAGCAGTAGAGAGGGAAGCCTGTCAGCTGTCTTCAATGCATGTGAAATGATGTATAAAATGTCTTCTAGACTTAACCCTCCTTCTTCCAAGATTCATAGCTGTTTCTATTTCTGTAAAGAAGAAATTATTGATTTTTTTTCATCATAACAACAGTCCCTGATATCTTCTTTGTCTAATTAGTTCACTCTCAGATATCACAATGCCTTTGTTTTGTTTTGTTTTGTTTTTCT
This sequence comes from Pithys albifrons albifrons, assembly GCF_047495875.1. Lineage (NCBI taxonomy): Eukaryota > Metazoa > Chordata > Aves > Passeriformes > Thamnophilidae > Pithys > Pithys albifrons. Next base: position 103,231,318 of record NC_092459.1, read on the forward strand.
GTCTTTCTCTTAAAGACTCAACAATTCCCAAAGAGGTTTTGGCCAGTTTTCATTTGAAGAGTCAAGCTTAGTTAGTTTTATATGGGTTGAGTCTAATGGGAAAATATGAGGAAGTGCAAAAAGATCAAAGCAAAACTGCGGAAGTATTTCTCCTGACAGCATTATCAAAAGCGTGACCATTTAAGGACATATTAAGAGAGGGGACCTAGAGGAAGAGAATGATTTTCCTAAAGGCTAATGTAAAATGCAATGCCTGCAACAGAGTATGCTCTTTCTCCACTCAGGCCGAGCTTACTAGAGAGAGAAATTACATTATTAAGTGCCATCAGAAGTACCTTTAAGGCTTTGACTAGTGCAATTTATGAAGGATGTTCTGGCTGACTGCTGTCTTGTGGGGTCCTCAGCTTGCAATCTTTAAATACCATTCCACAGCAAATGCAAAAATAACTGCCAAGGGGGCCACCAGACCAACATGTACTAAACTGGCAGATAATCACCAAATTAGTTTTCCAGTAGTTGAGTACTTTTTAACATCTTTGTCAAGGCCACCTTGCCCAAGCTAATCGGACTACACAAGCTCTAGCAAGTGTGACTAACCACTCCTAAATATCTATAAGCTGTTCTTCACATCACGAGTCAGTGTGTGTTGGCAAGCAATTCAGTGAGTGAGTCCAAGACCTCAACTCCTGGCCTTCACTTTGTCTAAGGCAAAATAAGGCAACTGAAGTTAACAAGAATTTTAAAAAGAACCTCAAGATTCTATCCCCAGTGCTTGTATTCCCTCATTTGCTATTAACAGTAATGTGTTCACAGCCAAGATCATGATCATGGGCCTACATATTATGATGTCAGGGGAAAATAAAGCAGAAGTCACCCAAAAACCTGACACATCAAATCCATGGAAAGCATGATGACTGTAAAAAGGCCTGACCTTCTCTATGGAAATGGTCACTTGTTTTAACAATTTCTAATGTAATTGCAGAATTTTTAATATACCTTCTAAAATTCCTTACAAGAGTTTATTTTGCTCTTTTTAATAAAACATTTTATTTCCTAATATTTTCTCTTCTTTTTTTTTTCCCAACACATATGCAATAAGACAAATACAGACAGGTCTGGCTATGTCAATGGTTTAAGCAGAATGAGAAAGAATTCAAAGCCATAAAAAACCATAAACGATAAATATATTGGAAAAGTACTAAGATTTGGGCTTTTGTTCACTTTACTCCTACAAATCTCCATATAAGATATATATAAAAATGTTGCATATTTGACTATCTACAAGGAAATTTCTGGGAATGGGGATTGGTCTCAATGATCTTTAGAGGTCCCTTCCAAACTCAGCTATTCCATCAGGTTTCAGATACAGGGAGATAAAGGAAAAAGCTAGATGCTCACTCATTTTTTTAATAAATTGGGGTGAGAAACCACTGCAGCAACACATTAACTAAAGGAACAATACTAACCACCATCACTTGATGCAATTTTAGACTGCAGTTTACTGTCTTCCACAAGTGATATGGGTTTTGATATTTTTTTTTAAAGAATGTAGCAATCAAATACCACTGGACTATGTGGGCCTTCTCACATTTTACTGTAATCAGGGTACAGTTTGCTTTGAATATTTCTGTCTGTCTTAATCTAAGCTTGCAGACACAGGAACTGTCCAGGACACAGGGATAAAGACAATAAAGAACAAATGACAAAAATAATGTTCCAGAATTATAGGATGAAAAGAATCAAAAACAAAATCTGTGAAAGGAACAGGGGACAAGATGATCCTCCTACTTGAAAGGATCCATTAAGTTTTCATATAATTTTTTTTCCACATATCTAGATATTGCCCTGAAACAGCTATGTTATCAATATGAGTTGTAGTATTTTGCTCTTCTTTGGAAAATTGAAGCAGAATTAAAAAGTCTAAGATTTTGCATAATCTTGCGTTTTGCAGCTCCATGGCAATTGCAAAATCAACACTGAGCCATATATGATTGAACCAGACAAGTCTAAGAATGTAGTTGGAAAAATTGGGAAAAGGATTGATTTACAGTTTTCATCTTTATTTTAAATTTTTATTATTGACATTCCTATTCTTATGGTACCTAACATGATTTTCATTTGCTGGATGCTGTACATTTTTTTTTTAAATGATAGATCTTATCACAGTTTATAAGACTGGGGAAAATGCACATTTGCCTTTTGCACATTCCCATACACGACCTATATTCACTAGAAGTGGAAGCTATAGGAATGAAGATAAAATTGGACTCAGGATTTGAAGCCCAGCATTTTCAACAACACTGAAATTATTTTCATTCAAATTCAGCCTTTTAAAAAAATATTCTTAGAACCTTAAACTGTATATAACTGCGGCTTCATTCTACTACACCCTTTGAAGGTCTACTCCACTGCTTTACCTGCCTGTGTTTACCATAAAGAAAGTGGCCAGAATATCTTCTTACATCTTTAAAAGATGTCAATCCTGCTTTCTTCCTGGCTTTTAAGTCTTAAAGTACAGACAGAGAAAGATCAATAGGATATGATGACATCTTAACAAAAGCAGAATGCAAGCAAAGACAACTTCATGGGAGTGATGACCTTGGAACTTATATGCTTATTTAAGTTAATTATGGGTATTTGCTATTAAGGCAAATGACAAACTCTTTGTTTACAAAAAAAATTAACAGGCTGTAAGGGCATCTCCCATCTAGTACAATGGCAAAACAATAAAAGTCTTACCATACTTTTTAATACAGTGAGTGATGATGCAAAGTCCTTGCTCACTGACTGATCCTATTTGTCTCCCAAAGGATTTAGTCTAAAACTCTACAGAGGAGTGTTGAAATGAGAGCAGTCACTATTATTTTGCAGCAGTCACATATTCTTCTACCATGCTGCTATCTGCAAAGGTACTCTAAAGTCTGAAAAACACTTCCTCCTACAGAGATGGCCAGATTGCATTCTTACAGTATGTTTTAGCGTTACATTTTTACCAGTAAAGACAGAAACAAGTTTAGAAATCACAATTAACTACAGAATTGTTTTTAGGTTTTTCATATCTCCTCTGAAAGTACGGTTTACATTGTTGACATCAGCATAAAGAATCCCTGAGATAATATTGCTGCAATATTTTTAAATTAGATCTAAATCAATAAAGACCTTTTTTTTAATTTATTTTTTCCTCATGACACTGTGGAATAAGGAATTGTACATATTGCCTGGATATTATCTAACCTCATCTTTTCCTGAAAGATTAAATTCAGTGGAGGGCAAGAATGGAAGTTGCAGGTATTTCACTTAAAATTTATGTCTTACTATGAGATTTTTGAATATTATATTTATTAGATAACATGGTATGTTCATACTCTCAGTGTTTCTGCCATTTGGTTTTCATAAAAAGATGATTCCAAAATAAGTGAACAACTCCTAATCAATCTTCTCAATGTAGAACATGGATAAAGCACACACCCAAAGTAAGAGAGCAGGGATAAGTGCGATACTTGAGCAAAAGCAGCCAAAAAGACAAATAGCCAAGGCTTCTCTAGTCTGTTCTGCACTTGTTTCCTTGCTCAGAGGAAAAAGATAGTTTGTGAATCATTCTTTTTGCCTGGCATTTCAGGAGTCATCCAGTAGGGATGTGAAGGGAGGTTTGAAATTATCATCTTGGAAAAAATCCTGCCAGGCCATTGGGTAGAAGACTTACAGAAACGTTGTTCCAGCATTTAGGATTTTTTTAAGTCTTCCATTATGTCAATGACATTTTTCCCTTTTTGCTAGGAGGGTGCCTAGTTACCAGATTCTGACTCAGGCAGTGCAGGACCATGTGACGTTGAGGATTCCCCGGTGCAGTTCACTGCTTAACCAGACGGTAGATTATGTGCCAGCTGGCCTCTCACTGTCTTCCAGTTTTTCCTGCAGTGACATCTAGACACTTTCCTCATTGTCACCATAGGTCACCACAATTCACACTTGCAACAAAACCACACTATACTACAAACACTGTGAGTGATGATGCAAAGTCCTTGTTCACTGACTGATTCTATTTGTCTCCCAAAGGATTTAGGCTAAATTCCAGCCACAATTCACGTAAATCTAAAAAAAAAAATTAGAGTACTGACCCCTCCAACAAGTTAGAATATTGATTTGTGTCCTGGCAGATTATAAGAAACCAAAATTTTGGGACTATGATACAAATGGAAATAGGAGAGCTACTTGAGAAGGTCTAGCTATAATTTCAGTCTCCTGCAGACAGTTTTGCTGACATAATATATTCTAAGCCAGACCTCTTTCAACAGATACAAGGAATTTATTTTGGTTTAGCTAGAAATTAAAAACTAAAAATTGTATCCAAGAGTCTGGAAGACATGCAGCAAAGGTAAATCTTGAGAAAATAGCTGTGCATATCATTATGGTTGTATTATCTTTTTCCCCCCGATCTGCCTAAGCACACAATATCCATGTCTCAAACCCAGGCAAACTACTGATTCAAGTTAAAAAATGTAACATTTACTGTCTGACACGTGGGTCATAATAGCATAAAGACAACTATGCCACTTAGGTTTGCACAAAACCAAGCAACTACTGACTAAGTGTTGTGCAAGGAAATGAAGAATTTTTTCATGCTTAAGTGTACTTGGCAAGGATTCTGTTTTAATTTGCTACAGCTTGAACATTCAGTTTTTGTTTTAATCTAGACTTTAGGGAAATAACTAAGTTTGTATATATTCTACTTCTCTACCTCTATAAGGAATGCAGTATTAAGTCCAAATTCCAGTCAAAATATTGCACCATCAGAATCCAGTGGTGAAGTGTGTTGTGAATATTTTAAACAATTTATAAATTCACATTAAATGCAAGAAAATTTTCAGATTTGGGGCTATACAGTTCATAATTTCTGTCAATTCCATGAATAGTATCAGAAAAAAAGAAGATTGATTATTTTGTTGGGTTGAAAGACTTGGGAAAGGTTAGGTAAAAAGGTCAAACTGAATATGAAACACTTTATCTTGATGTGAGAGAAAGGTAATACTGACACCAAACATATTTAGTAGGATTTGGGGGTTTTTGTCTAACTAGTCATTCCAAGAATTTCTGTTCCATTTAATGCAAATCACGTTCCTCCTTTCCTTTTCTCACTCCTACTTGTTCAAGAACTCTTGTTCAAGAACTCTTGCTCAGTCTAATATGCTAGTGAGAATTTTCAGATCAGCATTAGGAATCCATAGTATCATCTGGGAAAAATGCTCAACAAATCTAAACTATTCAGATGCTAAATGTAAGAATGAGGAAAAGCTGAAAAGCTCAAAACAATGAAAGCATGGCAAAAATGATGAAGAAACACAGCAAAGATACTGCTGTCATATAAAAAGCTGATAGGAAAATAATGCATTTTTTGCTGTCTATACATACATGTAAGAGATGCAAATTATAGGTAGAGATATGCAGGTACACCACTAATATTGATTTCCAATAGAATCAGGTCAGTTGAAATGAGAAGACAGGAAGGAAATGAATCAGTACTTTTCACAATCAGTTAACCCTTAGTAAATTCATTAAATTTTAAGAAGAAAAAGAATTACATCCAGAATTATGAATCTCAAATGGCAATGGTGTTTCCTGAACAAACCAGTTATTGTTAACACTCATTATGCTAAGAGGCTATTAGAAAATAATTTTTAAATTAAAAATGAGAAGGCAGTTCTGCACAACAATTGAACAAGTTAATTTATCACAAGGATGGAATGTTTTCCTTATTTGTTCTAATAAAATAACAGCTTTTCTCTTGGCTATTTCAGATTTATGAAGAGCAGGATAAAATTTTCTGCATACATATAAAGCAGTGGCATTTTGATGAGACAATGGGAAATTTAAATTTACCCAATAGACTATTTGAATATTCCTTCCTCCACCTTCCTTTCTTAATTAAAAGTCATGTTTCACTTAATTGCTCAGTTCGCCCAAATTGTAATAAACAATTCGAGAAGCCATCGAGTACTACATAACAAATACATTACTTAACATGATATGACAAGAAATTACTGGCCCAATTAGTGACACAGATTTTTAAGTGCAAGGTAAGAAAAAAAGGGATCCCTAATGAAAAAAAGGTGTTCTACAAAGACAAAACACCATCCAAGTATTGTGCACTTTGAAGTCTCAGAATGTCTCCTGGGAAAACTGAAAATAAAGACACTAAGCAACTTACAGATTAAAGCCATTTACTTTATCTGACATTTTGTGGCTGTGTACTGCAAGGGTGTATTAGGAAGAAATAGTATTACCAGTTGCCCAGGAAGACAGATGTTTGAAAAAGTAGGAAAGAATGCAGGGATTATAATGTAAATTATAGTTTTTCCCACAAAATGTTGTTACTAGTGTGAGTAATCTCCTGGTTTACATTCATCATCATTGCTGTCCCTTATCCACTCCGCAGAATCAAAGCGAACTTTGAGACACACTCTCCTATGATGTGCCAAGTGCATCCAAAGTCCAGGAAAGTCTCCGGGAGTTAAAAGCATCTGACTTTTCCCAAAAGACACCCAGCACCTCACAGCATTAGGCTCAAAGGGAAAGTGTTAAAGAACCAATAAAAATAAGAAAAAAAAAAGAAAGCTTACTTGAAAGGAAAGTGTGGCTGGAAGGTCCGACAGCTACAAATCAGAGGAACTAAATTCAATGGCAATGCTGCACTCACTTAAAACAAAATTGCAAGAACTACAGTCTCTTGAATGGCAGTTTTGCTGCCATGGTGCAGTTTTAAATGTGTTTCACAGTCAGCTTTTTAAAGATACTGCTATGTGCACTAAAATCCACAAAATACATAACTTCACTTTTCCCCTAGACCTGAGTATAAACAAGGTCTCTATGGCCTCAGAAAGAGGAATAGTGAATCATTTGCCTCAGATTATCTCCAGATTTTTATTAAGCCACTTAAGGGATATTTCTATGGTTTGGAATTCAGCCACTAAGAAGGACAAAGTAAATGAGGACAGAACCAAATATTAGTGCATCCTCAGACTGTCACTTTCACACTGCAGAAAAGTCCTTTAATGCAAGAAGCTTCAAATGTGGAATTTCTTGGTAACTGGATTTAAGACTTATTCTCCTGATGAGTAAAACCCAATCCTGTGTGCTACTCTGAATTGATCTCCATCTATGACAGATCTGCAAGATACTAGATTCAAAAAACCTTCAGTGTGACTGAACCCAAGGATGTTTCTGGAAGCCAAATACATAAACACCATTCAAAGTTTGCTTCACAGAGCTTTATCTTTCCTCCAGTTCCTCTTTCAAGCTTTCTCTGCAGAAAGAGGTAGAGGGAGAAGAAAACAAGCAAAGCTTTGGGAAGACCCTTTTATTACAATTAATTACCACTATACTTTACTACTCTTGCCCAGGTTATAAGCCTGTTAATTTTTAACCTTTTAAAAGTAAAGTGTTAGCACACAAATTGAAAAAAAAGAAGACTTTGTTTATGAGCTCACTTGCATTTATTTTATACCAGTGTAATTTCACTTGCTAAACAGATATGACACAAGATTCATTTCAGCAAAAATGTTTCTAGCTCTTGCTTGTTTTTTTAAATGCCTAATTCTGTATAACAGCCTCAGTTATGTGCAGGTAATTAAATCCATATATCAATCTATTCTGGCTATATTAGGAAGGGAAAACTATCGGTCCCATTGCCTAAATCAGGGTTACCAGAAAAGCAAACACCTTGAGTTGGAATGCAAAAATTAAAACCACATCTGTCAATTATCCTTTTGACATTGATCATTCTTCTTGTAACTCAAGAAAAGAACATACAAAGCAAATATGTAGCACACAGTGTAAACACATCACGTGCTTAATAACAATGAGATCACACTGGCACAGAAAGCACTTAAAATGTGCTGAGACAATTTAGAGTGTTCCACTAGCCTAGCGCTGTTTATATAACAAAACCTACTTGGACAGTTACCCTGGGGGCAAATGGCCAGCTAATGGCATTCAAATTCCCTACAGACCATCCTTTTCTCCTGTCATTAATCAGTAGGAGAAGAAAAGACATGGAGAAGGAGGGGTGGAAAGGGGGAGAAAGCCTTCACATTATCACATCAGTTAATAGAAAACTGTAGGAAACTTAATTTTACATGGTTGTACAGCTATATAGAGAGAATCAGAAAGCCTGTGGGTGCTTCACTGAATTTTTAGGAGAATACTTTCTTCTGTATTTTAAAGAAGGTTAAGTAGAATAAGATGAAAGAATAGATTCATGTCTGTTATTCTACATTCATTTTCTATATATACCTAAAGGCTTCATGGATGTCTGCTCACTTCAAACTGATAAAGCAGATGAATAGTGGGCAGATTTTTCACTTGTTTTGTTAGGTCTGTCTACCTAATATTTTGTTGCAAACTGGGGACCATTTCAGGTTTCTTAGAAGCTTACTTTTTATTTGCCTATGAATATCTATTTTGAGCAGGTACAGTTCCTGGACTTGTAAAATACTTTAAGTGGTAACCCTGAGCTGAGCACAGCCCTCACATTATTGTATGTTATCTTTGCCTCAAAGCTGACACAAAGGTATGTCCTTCTATATGCAAGCTAAGCAATTTATAAATCTTACAGAAAGCTTACATTGGGGGGCTTTTGTATTTATTGTCAATAATTGAAGCTGTCAAAGTTATCAGCAGAGTATTTCTGAAAATCAAAGGAAAAGACAGTAATCAACATTACCCTTCTCCTAGAGGTCTCACAGTATGTACAATATTTGTAAATGAAGTGATTTTGCTGTACCAAACTATATGTAAGTTGTGAGGTCACATATTTGTATTATAAATAATGCTTGGAAAACACACAATTATTTTCAAAACAGTATCATTAATACATTACTCTGAATTAATTTTCACTTAAATTAAAAAAAAAATGTATAGACCAGTGTTTTTGTAGCTACCCAATTTCTTGCCACGTTGCTGGAACACCTGTAATGTTATTTTCATAACATATCTGACAATTTTATGCACAAGAGTACTTTGCTCACTTTGGAAAGCAGGACCAATATTTTAACCTGAGACCTACATTTAAGCACATTCAGAGAGCAAGGTTCCTAAACCTTATTAAGGTATTTAAACCATTATACAGTTTAGAGATATCAATTGAAACACAGAAATAATATATTATATATTAAACAGGAAACAAAGCTCAGATTTATTGGCAATTACTATACCATTACCAATAATAGTAATTGCTACCGAAAAGTGAATGAATAGCTGCTTGTTGTTCCTATTTTGTATGCAGTTTGGATTCCTCAAGATAGAAAATGGTTTGATTATAGTTAATTACAAATCCACTATACAAATAAAGTTGTGTGTTCTAAATGTTAACCTTGTTAAACACTATGAGCAAAATAATAAACAAACACACACACACGCACACACATACACACACAAAACAGCCCAAAAAACCCCTGAAGTGAAAAAAATAATAAAATCATGCCATTAAAAACTCTAAACTATTGCACATTCAGGAAAATCAATTTATGTGGAGATGGCTTGCACATTTTTGAACAGCACCTGTTCAAGATGCAAAGGCACTGAGTACTCTATTTATCAAGTAACAACTTCATGCAATATTACTGTACCATATTTTTAATTAGTAAGCTGTGTGCCACAGATTTAATGATATGCAGGAACTCCATACTCACCTCCACTTTAACTCATGTTTTGAGGAACTAACAAACAAACCACACAAAATGTCTAGGGTTTTGGTTTTTTTTTACCTTATGTATAGAGAAATGAACTATTCTGCCTCCTAGAAAAAGACAACACACCAAAACTACAAAAACAGGGGCTTTTGGTGCTACTGAATGAAACAAAATTAATACAAACCCCATGACAAAATACTCCCTTCCTATTTATGATCAACTTCTATTTGCCTCCTTATACTCTTGGTGGGGGAGGAGGAGGGCAGTAATAGAAATGAAGAGGATACCATAGGTCATGAGCAGTGAACAGTGTTGCTGAAATATTTAAAATATTTTAAAGCTGAATGCTTCTCCTTCTTTCAAACTCTACAAGATTGCAGGCTGCTTTTATCCATAATCTATTGCATGAAGTTCTTCTATAAAGGATTCAGCCACATCTTCCTTTGACATAAGTATGGATATCTTCTGAAATATATTGGTCTGATAAGGTTTTCATTCAAGATGAAAGGGAATTGGTTAGCTCCAAAGGCATGGTAAAAACTTTGCTAAATGTTTCATAATTATGATGCATGCTAGTCAAAATGTAGTCCTATAGAACATGCAAAAAATCCTAGAATGAATAAGACTCCTCAATAACTCTTAATATTGCAGTGAAATAACAGGGCCAGCACATTTCTGCTAACTGAGACCTCTGATCCCTGCATTTGGAAAGAATATAGGGGCTCACAGTTTCCCAGGCATGCCCATCATGTCCCTGCTCCTCTAGTAACCCTTCATCTCCTTCGACTGATTTCAGTTTAAAATGTCAGTCACCATTACAGCATAGTCCTTGAAATTCAATGCACATTCCTCCTGACTGAAAGGAGAAGAAAGTTGATCCCAAATTGCCTATTTAAAATGTTGCCAGGTTTTTAAAATATTGAAGGAATTTTCATTCTTTTTTTGTTGTTGCTGTTTTTCTTTTTTTTTTTAAGAGAACATAGAATTTCTGTTGACCTAGATAGCTTTCAGAGTAAACACTTCACAACATCCTGCTCTCTGTACAAACTTATATCATCTCACTAAAATGTGGGTCTACATTAGAACTCAATGACTAATTACCATTGCCTAACTCCACTACTAGTAATGATTAAGAGTCAAATAAGTTTATTTCCTTTCAGAAAGGCTATTTACAATTTTGGACAAAATTTCTGAAAGGATATGAAGAACTCATCTTCAGAAGCAATTCGGGCACTTATATGACACATGCAGTGTCTCTACAGAGTCTTTTACTAACAGTTGAAAATTCACACACCTTATGGCAACCAGAAACCATGCTTAGCACAGGGTGAGGCTATTGAGCCATGCTGCTATGCCATATGGCTCTTGATCAGTTCAGAAAGTGGGCAGAGTTCACCTGGGTTTCCCCTGTAGAAATATCCTCTGACTCTTCAGATGACCTCATCTCTTTTGAAAACTTTACCCTATGCCAGAATAGGTCAATGCAATGGGCCAAACAAAGCAGCAAATTAAATAGGGCATGAGAAATGTCCTTTTGAAACTGAGTGAATGAGGCTTAGCATCTCTTTGTGTCTAAGGTGGAGTCGGATCTAATGGCAAAAGATAATCCCCAATGATCTTGTTGGGCAGCTGAGGGCACAAAGCTAAGATGGAGTTTTAATCTTTCAAAAAGGATAAGAAAGGTAAAGGGGTATTCCTGAAGAGAAGACATGGCAAAAGAGGTGGAGTAAAAAAGTGAAGCAGAGAGAGGATTGAGATAAAGTAGCAGAGAAAAATGCAATAAGCATGAGGAAAAAGAAAGCATTGGAAAGGCAAATATCAAACAGAAAGACACGCTGATCTCAGAAAAAAAAAAAAGAAAAAAGAAAAAAAGAGCAAGCCATCTAGTTTTAAGAGCTACTCTATTGGGGTAGACTGCAGACCATACAGTAAATGCAGAGTTGTCCTTTAGGACCTTCATCCAAAGAGTATTATTTTGACTCTAATGGTCTTTGGATTAGGGAAGAGTCCCAGAGTATCAATTTATTTATATCTTCATATATAATTCAGCTTTGTCTACCAACTGCCAACGTATCCTGTGTCCAGAATTTAAATAGTTCCTTTTTTTGAACCTGCACAGTTGTAAACAAAAATGCTATTTGTCAAAGCTAGGTTTATGGTTGGACTCCACGATCTTAAAGGTATTTTCCAGCCTAAATGATTCCATGACTCTATGAAATTCTTGCCCATTTTATTCATCCCCAGCAAGAAAGCATGCATCATTGGATCAGAAAGGCTGTCTCTCTCAGCTTGCATTTTGATAATTTCACTCACTTTGAAAAACTCTGATCAGGAGTTACATCCAGCTGGTGAAACAGCCTCATATTTCCCTAAGACACTGCAAATACATTGCATGGGTTACCCTGTTCTACACCTGAATGCATCCACACAGCTAATGAGTGAAACATAATAGCTGAAAAAAATTACTTACTGATAGCATGATCCCTGGCCAACATGCAGGGTATAAAAATGCTTTAATGTTCTATTTATAAGCTCTGCCTCTGTTCTTAGAGAATGCATTAAATAGGCTGGCATTTAAATCAAGTGCCTTGGGGGAAACGCATCTCATGAAGCATTTAGTCACCTACATCAAGAAACAAGACTTTTCCCCACTTTAGCAACAGGTTTTATAAATGTGTGAAAATTCTTTATTGATGTATTTGTTAAAAACATGAGATCTTTTTTGCACCTGTAAAAGGCATTTAATAATCCTTAGGGATAGTTTTCCAGTTTCAGCAAGTACATTGTTATATTTGCTTTAAGTGGAATTGTAAACAATTCCAACAGATCTTCTGGACCCTGGCAAAAAACTCAAAAAATGTTCTTAATTAATCTTCCAGTTATTATAAATCAATAGGGTGGCATGAAAAAATACTACTTACTAGTTAAAAAAAAAAAAAATTGATCCAGACTGTGGGCAGACTGATGCAGCATATATGCTACCAAACTCTAGGGAGATAATGTCTAGGGTAAACAATTATTCTGATTTTTTTTAACACTGCAATTGTCAAAATATTATTACACAATTCAGAGAAAATAAATGTATTTTCTTTGATTGTGTCCAAGATTGATTTGACCCTGATGCTACTACTTTGGGAAACCAATTTTCTTAATCACATAGTCCTTTTTATGAAACAGCTCATTTATATATTCTTCTCCTTTCGCAAATGGAGACAAGGTCAGCTACCCTTTATCACAACAATTTTTCCACTATATCCATGCCTAAGACAGGAGGACTGAAAGAAAACACTCTACAGAACACATTATACACCTCATTCCAATAGTGCATTATACATAAGTTTTTCAATAGATTAAATAATATACATGATATATTGGTTCATATTATATATCATGTATTCATTCCCCTGCAGCAGTTTCAGATTCTGCTCTACAGAATAATGTAATGTAACTCTCGGTTCTTGCCCTGCATGATGTTATTTCAGCTCATATTACTCCATTCTACATATGGTTCTTTCTCTATTATGGCAGAGTTGCAACATATGAATTGCCATAACTTCAATATTCTCTTAATATATATCGAATGATAGGTCCCTTTCCATGCAAGACAAAATGTCACAGGGTTACCAAGTGCCCCTTCAACATGCAGTGCCATAGCTGGGTTTTCAAGTTACTTATATTGCATAGCTGCATAGCACACATTCATAAAGTAAACAAAAGGTAAACTGTTTCATATGAAATAAACGTTTTAAGACAAACTGATTTCTGCAAGTATTCTTCAAAAGCAAGTGTAATAGCCCAGTGTTTCCACATGTTAGTAAGTAGAGAATAATCTAAGAGTAACTATTGCATGAATAACAAAGGTCTCAACAGAATGATGAATCTTGGAATACGAAGTAAGTGAATGAATCTTTTGAAATATGCTTTGGAGGGTCTTATATAAAGGACCACCTTTCCTCAGACAGGAATAATTTCTTAAGCTGCAGATTCTTCTAGAGTAACTCTGAGCAAACTGGTGCTGAAAAGTACAATTCCTGGCAAGGACTGAAGAAAGGAGTAAAAGAACAAAACATAGTAAACTGGAATAGAATGGAAAAAGAATCAGAGAATGGCTTGTTTTGGAAGGGACCTTAAAGCTCATCTTGTTCCAACCATCCTGCCATGGGCCAGGACATCTTCCACTTGTTTGTTGTCCTATCTAACCTGGCCATGAACCATTCCAGGAATGGGGCATCCACAACTTCTTCGGGCAACCTGTTCTAGTGTCTTACTACCCTCACCACTAAGAATTTCTGTGTATCTAACCTAAATTTCCCTCTTTCAGTTTGAACCCATTACTCCATGTACTATCACTAGAGTTCCTGATGTAGAGTCCCTCTCTGGCTTCTTGTAGGCCCCCTTCAGAAACTGGAATGCTGCTATGAGATCTCCATGCAATTAGACTTTCATTTATCTACCTAATTATGAAAACCAATTTTTACTCAAAATTTCCCCAATTCAAGTAACAAGGTGTGCAATTTTTAGTGACTTATCACAGTAATTTTTTTCTAGATTTGCACACGGAAGAAAGAAGAGAATGTAAGCACTTTTGCATTCCTTTTTTTCCCAAATCACGGCTGGTGAAAAGTTTCTAAACATGCTTGAGAAAGAGAAGGCTGAATGTAGCCCCTTTTAAAACCAAACTCCTCTTGAAACACAAATTGGATTTCCGCATAAAACAAAGCTTTGCAACTCTTAGTCTTCCAGGTCTATATATTCTGCTCTCAGCAAGAGCAGAAATTGATTAATCTAGCAATATTCCTCCATTTTGTCAAACTTCTTTTGGAGAAAAAACTCCTGTTAGCTTTAAATACTTTTATTTACATGTTTACGAGATTATCAAAGACAAAGGGAATTTCTCAGATCCTTCAGTTTCTTTAAAATAACTGTCTTTGATTAACACACATTGGAAGGAAAATGATTAATCACATATTCAAGACACTGTCAATCAGAGATTAATTCCCATTTCTACTAACATTTACACATGAGAAAACCTATTGTACCAAAAAGCTAAGACTAGTTGGACTAGCAATTAATTAGCTGCACCAACATGGCTCATGTGTTCCAGTTCCTTCAAAAAATTATCATATCAGGTTTGCAGAGAAGTGTCTAGTAAAAAGAGAAACCAGCCCTCAACAAAATTCATAGTTCTACAATAAGTCAAAGGACAGTAATTACACAGGAACACAATAGAAGAACATACTTTGTTTATATTTACTTACTGTATTTTGATCCAACAAGACTGACTATTTCACAAACCTGCACATGTCGTCCTGTGCATGCACTTAATTCACAGGTTTAAGTGAACTAGTTTTAGGATATATCTAGAAAATGCAAAGCATATGGGTTTATCTTCCTGAGTTTTTAAAAGCAATAAACTCTTCTCCAATGAACTGATGTAGATACCCAAACCAAGCAGCAAATAATTTCACTAAGAGTTACCACAGAAGTTTTCTTTTTTCTTGACACAAGTAGCCTCTAAGATTGCTTTCTGAAAGTTCCCCTCACTATTCAGGCAGGACTAACTCTATGGCATTGTCATGTAGTTGACATGGGACGTGGAGGGGAATGAAAGAAATTCATAGCACAAAAAATTCTATACCATTTTATGCTCTGTGCCCCCTTTTCTTTTATCTCTTATTGCCATCATGGCAAGTGCTAAAACATACTAAACTATTTCTTTATAAAATACAAGATCACATATTCTCATATTTTCATATTTTCATAGCACACAATCATATATTATTCTTTTTTTCTTTTACAGAATACTAGCCTGATTTTTACAATTATAATTGACTGCAGACTTGAGAATATTATCTCTATAACCTACCATTTCATCTAAAAAAGTACGTTGAAAGAGTTGTGGAGACAGGAGCCAGAAAAGACACCATTCCAGTTAGATTTGAAGTAAGGAAGCTGAAGATTTAAAAGATAAATCCTGCAGATTCAGCAGGTCTGTGACCTGATATATGGGACCAAATGAGGCACCTGAGAAGGAAAAACAAGGACTTCTACTCTCTGAGGAGGTCAGGCTTCCTGACAGAGCTGAAATACATGCTCTCCAGACCATAGGGGCAAAAATGAATCACATACAAATAATCCCTTTTGTTACCCTGTCGTGCCAAATCTCTGGTATATTTCAAAAGTAATAAATCACTTACTATAGGGAAATTTATCTAAAAAGTTGTACATACTATACTCTGGTAGTTATACAACTCCAGCTCTTGATAAATGAGCATAGACCTAGATTGCAACCATTGGGTACAAATTCCAGCTGGATTTCTATTACAAAAATTAACTTCTTCAATAAAGTACTGCATTTATGAGTTCTGATGTCACAGTTATACCTTAAGACAAGATTTCAACAACAGAGAAAAAAAAAAACAAACAATGCAGAGAAATTCAGAGAAAACACAGGAGGAAAGTAACAGATTTTGTAAGAACCTGGGGACAATTTCCACCCTGTCTGGGTGAAGCTGAGAGAGCAGAAGTTCCCATGTTCTCAACAGGTCAAGTGTACTGTGCTGCACAGAGTTCATATTGGACACTCAGGGGAACTTCTTAAACCTGCAGTTATCTCACCTCTAATTCATACAGTCTGAACCTTCTCCAGAAGGATGTAACAGCTTTTGATGAAACTATCAAAGATCGTAGACTGAAGCAGCAGGGTACATAGCAGCTTTTCAGGCAGTAACCATGAGTGGATGGTACTCTTAACCACATCTATTCATACCCCTTCCAGGATTTACTAAACTTGGATCTAGGGCACAGCACCTACATTGAATGTTATGCCTTAGCATAAACTCAGTAGAAAGAATCATCTCTAAAGCCTTATGGGCAGAAAACACCTGTGTTTGTGAAAAACAATGGTTCTCACCAGAGTACAGCAATATCTGCTACCATAAGGAAATCCATCAAAAATTATTATCTATTTTAAAACAAAGCAGCCTTTTATAGGCTGTAAGAGTAACTGGAACACACGTAACTTATTCCAATTAGCTGGAAGTCCTGACAAAGCAGGTGGCAGCAGTGCATCCATTACTATAATGCGGAAAATATATGGTGCATGGCAACAGGCAGCTGTATTTGTCTTGATTACGGAACCTGAAAACAGCATTTTCTATCCTATCTGCTGTGGAAAGATCACTTTTTCTGACCCTAGAATGAAAACGAGCCTTTAACAACATACTCAGGCAACATTTTCATGTTTCTTCTGCTAAATGAATATCAGTGCTGTGAGTCTTGTAAGGAGACTTAAATACTCATTAAAACAGAAGTTGATTGTGAACAGAAGTAGAAAAAATGCCAGAAAGGATTTCAGGTTATATAGGCACTTCAAAATCACCTAAGCTAGAGCAAGAAACATGAAAAGATCCATAGTACACAAGGGAATGATAGCATGTGCACTAACAGCACATATGAAATTATAAACCTTTGTCTCCCTTCTGGAAACAGTAATTATTTGTCATTATTGTGCTGAACCCATGTTGCAATTACAGGTTACCCTCTAGTCAATCCTGCTATAGGAGATCTGAATCTAAATTTAGCCTGTTGTCTCAAACATGCCTATTAACAATGGGAATTATATGAACAGAGCAGCTACTTCATCATTCCCACAGATGCCTAAAATGTGAGAGATCAAACATGACTAACTGAATTCATGTTTTACTACATTCTATTGTTAGGGGAGGAAAAAATAAAAAAAAAGCGTGTTGCAACTGGAAAGGAGAGATTGTTGTCACAGTCAAACAAGGCATCAAAATCTCTGAAGAAATAATAGCCTAATGCTATCATTGACCTTTTGGCTTAGCCATATTTTAAAGCAGTGGATGACACTGTTGCCACTGACTGACCTAAGAGCAATACATGTAAATCCCTTTTTAAATAATAATTACAGAATATTGCTCCTTATCCACTCATTCATTAAGTATTTTACTCAAGATTGTTAACAGCCCTACAGGAGGCAGAGAGGCATTTTTAATCTATCAATCAGGAGCCAATGACAAAGAAATTAACTTCTCACTCCTTTACTGGTCAAATACTTCATGCAAATACAATCATGCCCTTATTTGGGACTCACAGATAGCTAAAATCGCACTTTTATTTGCAAGAGCAGCTTTTGAGATGGTAGACTCTAACCACTAGTAAATAAAGTCTAATTGTTAAGGACATAGGAGATCATAGAATCAACTGGGTTGGAAGAGACCTCTGAGAACAAGAAGTCCAACTCTTGATCCAACACCACTGTGATTACTAGATCATGGCACTAAGTGCCACATCCAGTCTCATCTTAAAAACCTCCAGGGATGGTGAACTCACCACCTCTCTGGGCAGGTCATTCCAACACCTGATTACTGTCTCTGTAAAGAATTTCTCTCTAATATCCAACCTAAATCTCCCCTTAAGCCTATGCCCTCTTGTTCTGTTGCTGGTTGCCTGGGAAAAGAGACCAACGCCCACCTGGCTACAACCTCCTTTCAGGTAGCTGTGGAGAGTGATGAGGTCACCCTTGAGACTCCTCCAGAATAAACACCCCCAGCTCTCTCAGCCGCTCCTCACAGGACTTTTGCTCAAGTCCCTTCACCAGCCTCATTGCTCTTCTCTGGAGCCACTCCAGCACCTCAGTATCTTTCCTGAACTGAGATCAGAACCTGTATCATTAAACATTTCATTGGAATTGCTACTTGAGTTACCTTAAGTTATCTTTGTTACTGTCTTAAAGCTTGCAATATGTACTGTTTTTGGCTGGGACACAGTTCGATTTATTCCCAGTGCTTAGCTTGGGAGCCTTTTGGATTTTTTCTGGAAACACCTGCTAATTCGGAGGTATTTTAGTTATTGCTGAGCAGTGTTAACACAGAGTTGAGGCATTTTTGCTTCTCATCCCACTCCCACCAGCAAACATATTGGGGGAGCACAAGAAGTTTGGAGGGGACACAGACAGGACAGCTGAACCCCTCTGATCAGAGGGATATTCCATACCATATGGTGTCATGCTTGGCATATAAATCGGGGGAAGTAGGAGAAAGGGGGAAACATTTGGAGTAATCCAAGTCACTTTTACAGATGATGGAGCCCAGGTCTCCTGGAGATGGCTGAACCCCTGCCTACGCACGGGAAATGGTGAACATATTCCTTGATTTGCTTAGCTTCAAGCATGGCTTTTGCTTTACTTATTAAACTGTCTTTACCTCAAACCACAAGTTTTCTCACTTTAACTCTCCCTTTTCTCTCCCCCATCCCACCAATGGGGAGCGAGTAAGTGGCTGTGTGGGCCTTTGTTGATGCCAGGGTTAAACCACGACACAATGTCTTACCAAAAGAAAAAGGTACACACTCACATATATATATATGTGTGGGCATGACTGAAGACTATTCCACTTCAAAAGGCCATAATTTTGAATCCAGTACAGCTTGCCAAAAATAACAGTTGAAGACAGGTGAAGGTTTATAACACAACTAGAGAACTACCTTAAAAAGGGGCTGGTTTTGGAGATGAAACTGGTTGTATCTGATATGTCCACACAATCCCATGGATAAAGAACCTGAGCCGCTTCTGCAGACCCTGCTTTCCTTCAAGGCTCCCAACTTATCATATTTACCACACCTGAAAATGACTGATTTGATTTTTAAAAAAGCATATTTATGTAGGAGGTCAAGCATTACTTTCTTCTTTCAATAATGAATTATTAGTAAAAGGAAAAAGTCTTTATAAATGTTTTTCATTTTAAAGTCATCTTCCCTGATAGGGACTAGGTGAATGACCAAAATTTCTGAGTATATTCATTTTATTTCACATGCATGAATTAATATATGGGACAGCTAAATGCCAACTGGTATCATCATCATGACTACCAAGTTAAAACACAGTGTTTCGTTATGCTTACTAACTGTTTGTGGGGAAAATTTTAATTCTGAAAGCAAAAGTGGCCTGTCAAAAATATTCTGCTATAAGAAATTTGAAAGGCAAGACAGGAAATGTTCTTGCATATTGTTCATTTAAAGGAAAAAAAAAAGAAAGACAATGCTGCAAAAGATAAGAAAAATTATGCATAAGTAGAGGTTCATGCTAACTTTCGGCAAGTCTTTAGCCCATTGTTTTCATTTATATTTAAGATACAAAGACATTTTAATTGAATTAGCTTTTATATAAAGAGTTCTTAAATTAATGGGACATTAAAGAAATACCCAGCATGTAAAATGACATCCTTTAAATTGCTAAAATACCTGGATAATATTTCAGCATGTGTACCTTTCACTTCAGGGATAATTCATTTGACTATCTGGATAGTGGTGTTTAACATATGCAATTTTTATCCAATATAGATTGTATTGCTACCTATGATCCCCAAGAACATAAAAGAAGAAGCAGTGAAGGCCCTTGTCTGCTCTCTTAAATTAAACAGCAGGGTCCATTTCTGGTGTGGCATTAGCTTCCCAAGACTTCTACCAGTTGGGGATGATGGTCAGGCTGGAGGCAGAGTGTTGGCTCACTTGACAGAGCAGTAATGTTCTCCTAGTTTTGGAGGCTGTGACAATGAAGAGTAAGATTTATCTACTGGTGCAATCATACCTTTGTTTGTTTGAGATAACTCACAGACATTTGAAGGGTCCTGCATCTTCAATAGATCTGCCAACACAAATACTGTAAAATGCAATTTAGGTACCAAGCTGAACTGGCAATCTTCCTGGGAGGTATGACCATTATTAAACACCACAAAATACATCTTCTATCAGGAGAGGATCTGACCCAGATGTTTCTGGCCCCTAATACTAGACCACAGTCAGCAATATCTCTCTCTATCTACTGATATAGACATATCTCATAACCTTGTCCTGATGAAAATACCCCCGTGGCCCCTTAACACCACAGCTAGCAGCAACATGAGCTGAGTGAGAACATGGTTCATTCAACCACCGCTGCTAATATTGTATGGAGAAGCTTCATACAATGTTGAAGTTAATCCATATGTTAACCCATATGCCATTTCTTCATTTTCACAGTATCCGAGTAACAACATCAGAAAGAGTTTCTTGTGCACAATATTACTATATTAGTGAATCTGCCACCATCTGTGTATATTCAAATTAGACCTAAAACAAGATTACTGGCCAAAATACAACACTCTGAATCAGAAACACCAAGTTCCAGTGACAACACTACCTGAAGATTCAAATCTGAAATGTAAAGAACAGGCAGGGAACTAGAGAGTCCTCTGCTCCTGATCTGCTATAAAATTGTGTTCCATTTCCTAGAAAATTACTAATAAGATATGAACTTACTGAGAAATTGTAATTGGTTTTACCCCTACAACAATTTAATACACTTGATCAGATAATTAAAATTGCAAAGCTGCAAGGTAAATGTTCTACGAGATCTTTGGCTGACTGACTGCAAAAGAAAATACAGAGGCAGTGATTTAGAATTAAGATAGAATGGCTGAACATGGCAATACATCTTGACTTCTTTAGAAAGGTTATCTACAAACATTAGATGTACACCAATACATTTTAACTGCTCTACCTTCATTGTGCATATTTAACTCCTGGACAATTATGCAATACAGCTCAGAACATTTGGATTGATATCTCTGCTGAAATCAAAACCAAGAAACCTTTTATATATTGCTAAATACTGTCCAAGAATATTTAATGGATTCCAATGAAGATGTAACTAGGCTATATCTAAGATAATGGAATAAGTTGTCCTCTGGCTCTGTTTATTAGGAAATACATCACTATTAAATCTTAATCCATTCTATAAGAAAATAAGCAAAAGAGGTGCAACTGTAGAAAGATTAATAGCCTTATTATAAAAAAATCTAAGAATACCTTTATTTTAAAATTGGATTAGAAGTATGACAGACTGTGCCATGTAGCAAAAAAGGTCTGTGCCATTAATCAAGGAATCTGAAATTTGATAAAATGTGTGTGTGTGCAGAAGGATCATTTCATAAACACATTTAAGTGAGTATGATACAATAAATGTAGCCTATGGACATGTGCTGAATAATTATTTATGATAGCAGTAAAATGTGATGGTGGTAATTATTATTTCAGGGTTTTCTCCATGACAGGCAATAATTTTTTTCTTTTCTAATTATGATTCAGTGCTACATCTTTATTTTCGTTTTTCTACTGCATATGTGCCCCCAACATATACTGTATGAGAAAAATAACAATAACATTTAAAAATGCCTCAATAAAATCAAGAACTTAATGCCACATGGCAAAACCATGGGAACTTCATTACACATCAGAGAATACAAATTGACCTAGAATCTCAAAGAGCTACTAAAATATCTCATTAAGTTCCTATTAGTTAAGAGTAATGCTCCCTGATTTCTCATCTCTTCCTTCTATCAGTGAAAAAAATTACAAAGATGCTAAAGAAACAAAAGGACCCTGATTCGAATTTTATGCCCAATAAATCTTCCTCTGAGGGACTAAACAGACTTCATTGATACAGAGATTTTGTAGTGGACAAATTCCACACAGACCACTTTGATGTATATTGTTAGTGTTCACTCATCCATTGGACTCAGTAAAATCTGGACTTTCAGGGGCAATCTTCAAGCCCATCCTCTTGCAAATCATATTTGCGGCTCCTTCTCTCTACAGAGATCCTTCATGCCAATGTAAAATGAAAGAGAATTTCAGTACATGTGGAACAGCTTATTAATTTTACACAGCTCTTGAGCTATTTTGAAACCTACCCTGGAGAGTACTGTCAGCAGTAAAGAGTGATTATTTCCTCAGCTTTCTAGTCTTTTTCTATTCAATCCATCTGCTTAGCACAACGATCTCATAACCTCTCACTGAAATTTCTAGACGCCACCATAATAAAAATATTAAAAACATTCACTAGGATAAGAAACAAAACACCCACTGCACGATGTATTACTTGGGGGGAGGGGGGCGAGAAGGGGGAGGGGAGCGAACCAACAAAACCAAAGAAAAGTGAAATTATGAATGAAAGTTAATGCTCACCTTCCCTCTGTGTCTATTGGCACTTCACATGTACTGGTACTACACATGGTCAATCAGATAGTCTCACTGCAATGTAGAAAGCTTTGCCCCAGTCATTATCACAAAAAATAGCCTGTGAAATAATTCTGATGAACTGCTGATTATGCTAACAGTAATGAAAGCAACTAATCCTTGACAACAAAGCTGTCTTCCTTGAATGAAATCCTCACCTCATTCACATTCACCCATAGAACAGAGAGAAAATACCTTGCTTACTGATGCCAACATTCAAACATCCGGGGCAATTACATGGGAGTGAACATTTAAATGGCAAACAATATCTGTAAAACAAAATGACATGAGGTAAAACCACCAGTTCAAATCTCAGCTCAATGCATTATGACTGCCCTTCTCACTTAATAGACATCAGATACCATGAGCAAGTGGAGTTACAAGACAAACAGAGGACAACATATAAGGCAACTGCCCTTCATATGGACACAAAAATGTGAGCAGTGATGGGGAATTTGGAAAGATCTGACTTTTATCAAAGACAGGCAAGCCTCATCCATGAAGGCATGAGAGCCCTATCTTTGGTGTACACACAAAGATCAGTATTTTATGCCTTTTCTACATCTAAACTAATTACAATAACTCTATAAAAATCAAACCAAATAACTGCAGAAATACTCTCTGTGAGGGAGGGGGAAAAACACAGAAATAGTCACAGTGAGAAAATACTTGTTTTTTCTTAAAAAAAAAGTATGCTCTGCCTGCTCAACCCACTTTTCTGCTTCCCCTCTCCTATGTCTTTGAATCTCCCTTTTTCTATTTTTTTCCTCGTATCAGTTCTATGAATCCCACAGTATGATGTACACAGCAAAGAAAGGGAGAATGGTATCTGTTCAGTAACTAGCATATTGTTTTAATGGTCCTGGATCATAGTATTGGCACAATACAGTAGAATGAAACAGCAATACGCAACTTGTCGAGTCTTTGTTTAATTCCTCTTCCCATTTCAGGCTGCTGTGTGACTTATGATTAGATGCTTATCACATTTAGGTAGGTAAAGCTGTGTGTACTCCTGAAATAAACCAAACGTCTATTCATTAACAAGCACAAGCCATGACAGAACAGAATAATCCTTAACCTCCTCTGTGCTGTTTTTTGTTTGACACACAACGTGGGAAAAGCACTGCCCAATGAATTGCTTTTATGGAGGGATGACGGAGGCAGGGCATACGCTGAACAAGCACGGGATGTGCTTTAAGCTATGCCAATTGACAACTGTCTTACACACTCTGACCATGCCCCAGATAAGTCTCTTACATCACGAGTAGGTGCACAAGAGACAGAGAGGGAATTTTCAGGTGGCCAATCCGACCACTGTGTGATTTCTTTGAATCATTCAAGAGGGAACAAATGCAAAGCTGATTTGCCATGTCTTGGCTCCTTTCTGTGAAACAGGAATAACCATTCCAGACAAGCCCCATGCCAAGGCAGGCAGTAGTGCTGGAGAGACACCAGTGCATATGAAGGACAAGGGTTAATGTATGCATGCCACTTTTTGACATGACAGTTAGAAATGGGGATTTTTTTAGAAATGTTGAACTCATTTACATTAAGGCGCATTTAGCAATAATGACCACTACTTTTCTCCCTCTGATTTTCCTTTTTTTGCTAACTATACTTTGTCAATTAACTGACCCCTACAGAAGACAAAAGTACCACCACAAAATATGCATATGTAAATTTAATCCTAGATTGCATATGATTTGTTTTTTTGGTTTTATTACCAGTTCAAATAATTACATTTGGAAAAAGGAAATAAGGAGGAAAGTGATTATCAAATAGCCAGCTGAGACCAAGTTAATGACTCGAAACAAACACAAAATACTTGCAAAATCCTGACATACTCATTTACTCACACCACACTTGCTATGACCAGCTTAGCAGCGACCTTGTACTGAAATGCTGACAGTTGTCCCTAGTCCAAGTGCCAACAAAAGTAATGTAAGATACACTGATTGCACTGAAACCCACCTTCCCTAAATCTAAGGTGTAAGTTCCCAGACATGCACATTTTATCCTTCAAGAACAATAAATAGAAAGGACCTCAGGAATCTTCAAGTGAGTCACTTGCAATTTATATCAGCATTAATAACTGTCATATGTAAAGTAACTGCTTCTACTGATATCTAGCAGATGTATTATATGTTTTCCTCAATTTACTTATTTACCTTTACTGACCTCAGGCTCTTTGAAGGTAAGCTCCTGCACACTTCCGTGGGAATTGCATTTTCATTTAGATAATCACACAACTCACAAAGCTCTAACTGAAATTTAAGTGTCTGGGTTAGGTATTTACAGGCCGCTGTTTAAAGTGGACCAGCAACTCCTCTTATCTGCATACTTTACAGTTTTGCAAGGTCTTGCAGAGTAAGAAAGTCAAACATCTCAAAATGAGATGTTTGTTTTTGCTGTTGTTGCTGCAAAATAATGTTGCTACTGTTCTTTCCTCACCAATTTCTCCCTCTAAACGCCATACAGTGGATTTTATGATACCCATGTCAGACAACAGCTAAAGCTGTCAAATCATGCTGAGTGATGAAAAGCAAGCTTTATGAGCTAACATGAGAAGATTTCTACAAAAGTTAAAAATCAACATCACAAAACTTTTTCTGGCTTCAATCTTCGTGAGTGACTGATTTTCTATAAGAAGTCAGCACAGTCAAAATGATAATTTGGCCTATGTACCCTCATACACAACATCTTCTAGACTACAATTTCTAACAAAACCATACTGCATGTTTCTTAAACATAGGGCTTGAAAAATAGTCTTCTAATTGATAAAGGGAGCAGTCATACTCCTGCAACATCCATAGGATTTCCAAGCAATAAAAAGTTGCTTGGAAGAACATTCAAGCAATAAGATTATAATTATAGTCTTCATCCACACCTTTTGTTGTCCATACAATGTTTTATTTAATCTCTCTTGATATAGCAGATTATTTAGGAAGAAGGACATTCACAGCATTTCTCCTTTTTTTTTTTTATAATAAGCAAGAGCTGCTCTGAATGCCAGGGTTAAGGTGCACACACCAGGCAGATTTAAAAACCATAGCTAGGCAAACTGCAAACACAAACCAGCCTGAGAAGAGGATGACTACAAGGATGGGGCTTGGATGGAAGCCACAGTGTGTTCTGACCAACTGGGATACCAGGATTTTAGGACACATCCATTTAGATGCAGCCAAAGGGGCTAATCTTACATCTGTTGTTTAGTCACAACTTCTAAACTCCTCTCAGTGGGCAATGAGTATCCAAACCCAAAATGAAGGCATGATTCAATTCATGCTCACATGTTTTCCATAAATATGGCAATTCATTGCATTTGCTGAAAGCTCCCTCATAATTCTTGTCATGTGAAATAAAGTGAACATATACACTAACTGCACCAAATCTACTTTAAAAATACATGTGTTTGCATTATTATTTGCAATATTTTCTTTGCAGTTTAAGCAGCACTGTTTTAGTGAGGGGGACCATGGCAGAAGGGTTGTGTGCTTGAGACAGGTCGTATCTGAAAGAGGCAAAACAGATCAGGTCATGCAGTGGAAATTTTGGGCTTGACCTCAATAAAACCAAATCAGGTCTGGGTCAATGATTAGAAACAGTGCCTTTTTTAGCACTCTGTTGTTTCACATCTCTTCATCTCCACTGGTCAGACAGGAGGAGCAAGCCCATTGCCATTTCTCCTTATCTCCTCTCCACCTACTTCCCAATGCTCTAGAGCTGCTATCACTTAGAAAGTCAACCAACTCCAGTGAGTTTGCAATGCAAACATGGATTAAGACTACATCTGACTTTTCTTCAAGGTAGAGAAAGTTTCTCATGTTTTTTGAAATTTAACCAAGTCTAGTCATTCTCTGTTCTTTATTTTACAAATGCAGATGAGCTAAATTAATTAAGTAAATTAAAGAATCCCTAATTCAGCTGCAGATATGCAGGGATAAAAGAACATCTTTAGAAAGCAGTCAACTTGCTTTAGAAACATGCTAGCATTTCTTTTCATTTTCTTTCAGCTGCAGTAAAAGAGAGCTAAAGAAAGAGTTAACACTTCTGTCATTTTGAAGTAGGTATCTGAGGGCACTCCCCTCCATAGGCCCAGAACACCAGAATGATCTGAGCAAATCAACAAGCACTTCAGGAAACACCTACCTATTTATTTTAAAGGAAGACTTCTCATTGTGCCATTTACAGTTCAAATATATGGAAAAAAAAAAGCCAAGACTACGCACACACCTCAGCCCTTCAGGTAAATCCTGCTGCAGCATCCACCCTGTCTGGTCTTCTGAGATTCAGGATCGCAGATACCATGTACCTACTGTATATGTGCATTTATTTTTAACCAACCAAGCCTCAGAAATAAATCTTTCCTGACTCCTATGCTACCTACAGTGGATGTGCCAATCATACCCTTAATCTGGGCTATTTTTGTGGATTGGGTCAGTTTAGTGCTTACAGAAATTCAGATCAATTTTTTACTGCAATTCAATAACCACATGCCAGAGATGGTGACTACTCCTAAGCATGGCATCCTCCCTATTACCTTATCCCTGTCCTGTGGAGTGACATCCAGCAGCACTAATACTTCCCTTCTCCTTTCCCACTTTATTTCCCTAGCTAATTTTTGCTGTCAACAAAGGGGGAAGGAAAATTAATTCTGTTGTTCTGACCAATTACTTCTGTCGTTAATGAATACTGTCACTAAGTAGTTTTTAACATTTTCAACTCTTAGAGAAATGCTGTCATTTTCAACTTTCCACGATGGACCATTTTCTCGTTACAAGGAAACATCTGTGATACATATTTGTGTTTACCCACATGCTTGTGCACAAACGTACATAAAGGTATGAGAAAGAGGTGGAGAAAGTACTTCCAGACATCCATGTAGCTATTCAGAAAGAAAATAATGTCTAAATAATGGTTAAATACATAGTCTCTCTTCTTTGTGTTCATTACTTTTAACTTTATAGAACAGTGTTTTTATTTATAATAAACTTTCCTTCATCAAATCAGAATGTTCCATTCCACTTATAATCACAGCTACATTCACAGGTCAGCTTATTATCACAGCAAGATCCATCAGCTCTGCCTACACTGTATTTACAAACTAGAAAGGAAGTTGTTAGCTTAGGAAAATGCGTTACACATACTGTGACAAAATTGAAGACATCAAACTTAATACCAGAGAGAAAAATGCGTTACACATACTGTGACAAAATTGAAGACATCAAACTTAATACCAGAGAGATAAATTAACTCAACTGGGGAAAGACAAGACAGGTCAGTAGTGTCATCTTGATTACTCAGAAAACGTTAAGAACTATTGAAAGGTTTGACCAAGGAGAAGACAAAAGATAAACTTTAGTGAACTACACTACCCGCTCCATTGAAAATACAATAATCAAGCATATTATCCTATGATTACCCACAGTAATGGCCATCTGTGTGAGAAAGGTGACAAAATATTAGCCCTGTAGAACTGGTTGTGCTCATGCACACTGCACATAGTAGTTTTGCACATAGAGTTCTCCCTTGGAGTAAGATGAAGAAGCTGAAGGAAATTTCCCTTAAAGTCAAGTCAACTTGCCACTAGCAGAAAAAGATCCATTTTCGAAAATTAGAAACAGTAGGAAGTACATGGCACTGAATACAAAATTATTTTTTTCTGATAACAAATTTCAAACAGTATTTGATTAAAAGACAATAGAACATGCTTTAAATCTAGAAAAACATGGTTTCCGCAGGCTGAGGCAAAAGTGGTATTGCTGATAAGTGACAACAGAGTGTTGTTATTTATTTAGCTCTTGTAAAGGTACTCCAGTCAATCAATAGCTATGCATGTATCAAGGTGGTGCGGCTTGTATAAAGATGCTTATCAGAAATCCATAAGCAACATTCCACTTTTGATTACAGTACTCCGGACTATCCCCAATACTGTTGAAGACTGCATGCCTCTTTGACAAGCCATATTGACAGAAATAATAATATAGAAACCCCACTTTCTAATATGCATATCCAACTGCACAGCCAATTAACCACTATGCTGACTGAAATTGCTTTGTCGTTCATTTTATTTCAACTGATGTTAATACTTTGGCAGCTGATGGGGATAATAATGGATGGAGCACATTGGAAACTTTGAAAGGGGATATAAAATTTATATAATTTAAAAACATTGAAAAAGTTGCTATGCTTTACAGTGTTAAACATGAAAATGTCTCAGTTGGATGTAAGAAGTACTCAGAGTAGGAGAACTAGTATTTATTTGAAAATCAGTGAATGAAAAACAGACATTTAAAAAGATTGTAATATGCAAACAGGTTTGAAAAAAAATATTAAAAAAGGCAATTGTGAGATGAAGATGACACTTCTACCACTAACATCACACTGAGCAACAATGTTTGAACATCTGGAAACATTTACATTTGATGTTTTAATCAAAATATAACCCTTTTCTACAATATAAGCACATTATACCTTAAAAATACCATTTCATTTTCCCTAATCCCTAAAACTATATGGTTTATTATCATTATATGCAGAAATAGCAATTCCGGTATATTTTTTAAAAAGAAAAAATAATATTAAAAGGCCATGAAATTATTCTTACCTACACTAATAAGTTGGGGTTTTATTACAAAAATACAATGCTTTTATACATGATATGAACATCTTTCAAAGATGTTTTGGTCATATTTTTCACAACGGTGATATAAATTATTTCAGTGCAGTGTTGCAATTTTTGTCCTGCTGGTTTTATTTGTTGAAAACTCCTGTGGAGTTCAACAAGCATCTTTGCTGAACAAGGGCTGCCTGATCCAACCCGCTGTCAGGTACTGCAGTAATGGCAAGCTAGTGATTCTGCTACAGGATTCTCTCTAAATGGACATAATGTGGATTAATCCAGTGCATGTGAGCTTCAGCAACAGCAGTAAAGCATAGACTGAAAGAAGCTGTCCTGTCTCAGAAGTGAGAGATCAATATGCATGTCCCTGCTGCCCTATCATGTTCTGGACAGAAAATACTGGAGGAGGGGATGTGCAATGATAACACACCATCTTAAGCTCTCATCTCCAAAACATTTTCATTTTTATTCCTCAAAATGCTCATTTTCCACAAAACCTTCTTCCCACTCAGGAACTTTTCTGCTGAAGCTCAACCTCTTAAATCCCTCTACTGTTTCATCACAAAGGTCCCTAGCACCTCCCCATTCCAAACTACCACTCACTTAATAACTGCTCCCAGTAATAACTTCTCTCTACTTCAGACTGCCTCTGCTACCCTTCTATCATTTCCTTACATCTTGGTCATAAGCCTCATTGAGTCAAATCTCTGTGTTAACTCAGGTCCTTAAGTGCACAAGCTCTACGACACATACTGCTCAGCTTTTTCTGTTCTGTCCATGTGCATGTGAGCCCCACTCCCTCCCTATTTTTGTGTTTTCTTTCCTAGCACGTGTACATACCATACGAACATGTAGCTTTTGTTATTCACCTTCTGGCTCCTACTATGGCAGATTTTAAAAGCCCAGAAACAAATTGTGTTTTTCAGAAAACAGCCTGAAAAAAATCTGTGAGCACAGACAGAAGAAACAACCAGAAGAAATGGACGTGCTGCACTTGTAATTTGGTAACTGAATGAGGAATTGTGGGGCCGTAAAAGGCCTAGCCCTGTAAAGATCAAAGAGGTGTTTGCAGAAAGGCAGGAGTGAATGAGGATGGTGGCAGCCATATATATGGCTACACTTTTAACTTATTCAGCATGCAAATTTCCCTTCACATGTGACCCAGTAATGTTCCTGGATTCTTAAAGAAACAGCTTTTCTTCATTTGAAGTTAGTGAGAAAGTTGCAATCTCCTTTCTTTTATATGGGCTTTGCCATGGACCATCCATGCTTTTATAATCTAGAAGCACTGCAGTATGAACTACTCTATCTCCTCCAACAACAAAAAACAACAAAAAACCAAACCAACTAAACAAACAAAACAACAACAACAACAATAACAAATAAAGACTTCATGGTAGATACAACTATAACAAAAGAAATAGCTACCTTAAATGGATCAAGGAGATACGGACATAAATCATCAAATACCCTGCATCCTACAGAGACCACTGGTGAGAGCTGAGCAGCACAGGACTTGCATTTGTGAACATTAGTCTCTCTCTTACTTTTCTATACTTTCCTAATGTTGCTGATGTCATGATGCACAGTATTATTTTCTTACTCTTTCTTGTGGTTAAAGTTTGAACTCTTTCATCCATCTTTCACCATTATGAGTTTAAGGAGAGTCAGAAGGCAAAACTGAAAAATCATTTGGTCAAGCTTGAGAGATATTTAAGTTTTTACTTTTAGTATATTAAAAGTGTGTGTTGAATTATTTTATGTTTAATATTGTGAGCTAATTTCTTCTTTGGAATTCTGTTTATGTCTCTGTGAGGCACAGTACTGTACACTAAAACCACATGATATCATACTACTAAGCAAAATCCCAGCAAAATTACCTCACAAGAGTGTTAGCAGTAAGATTGTGGTTTGATTTTTCAACAGAAGTGGAAAAAATCCAATCATGCTGGGTTTTTTGGCTTTGCTTATACTACTAGCTGTAATTGGGTTGGCTCAAGGAAAAAAAAAGAATAAAAAAAATAAAACCGAGAGAATGGGGGTATCCAGGCTAGCTGGTGCCAGGGGTAGAGAAGAAGGGTGTGGATGTCTGTGGACTGTAGTGACATTTATTGAGTGCCTGAACAAATAATCATTTCTACTTCATTTGACACTTCTAATTCACGGTATTAGAGAGCAATGCTTTCATTTGGGAATGACTAATTGAACTGCCCTAAAAGTTCTATTCCACTTTTAGCAAGTATGTTGCTAAGAAAAGCTTTCAAAGTAACGAGAAAGCTGATACGAGGTCACCAAAAAGACTGCAACGTTTATCTACAAATGTATTAGACTACAACAAAATAACTACAAAACTGAATGGTGCTAATGCTGAAGGATACAAGCCTGAGAATCAAATTCTCACTCTCATCTGGCAAAGCCAGCAGAGGCTAGGGACACTGGAGAAGGGCAGGTGAGGAATAAGCACCCTCCCCCTCCCACCCCTCATCCAGCATCTAGTTCCCACTGACTGATGCTTAGAGATGCAGTAATGGGCTCCACAGGAACTGTGTCCAACCCTGACCAGCCAGAACGAGAAATGCTTCTGTCAGGCTTACAGAAGCAAATGGGAACACCTCTCTGAAGAATTAATAATCAAAGGAATTAAATGTTTTAAAATGCTATCAGATAGCAGAATTTCTCATAAACACAGAAAAGCAAAGACATTTGGAGTTAGCAATAAACATTCTGAAATGCCTTTTTATGACATGGAACATCCTTCTTTTTATAAAATCAGTTACCTAACTTCTGGAGAGGCTCCTGGGCTTCCCTGTGAAGTCCTTAAGTGGCAGCTCCACCACTTCCCCTTTCATTTTCTTCAACAAGACTTATTTCTCCCAAGAAAGCTGCCTTTTTACACCATCACCTTTTGACTGGGTCTAAGGTAATTTTTTAAAAAACTGGCAAAAGGTGTGATTTTAAAAAGCTTTCTAAGGAATTGTACCTGGTACCTCCACAATCATGTTTCTTTCCCCCCTAATCCTTCAACTTTCCCTCAGACGAACAGCAAGCCCCTATATGATATTGCTATATGGGCAGAACCTGAAAGAATAATAATCATATACATATATGTGAACACACATATATCTTTACTTTTCCCCTTTAGCACATACAGTACAGAACATGCAGCATTCTCTATCTTGCACTGCCTCAGTGCACTACAGAGAAGAGTGGTGGCCTGAATTTCTCAAGTGGTGGTTTAATTTTTTGATTTTTGAGGTTTTGGTTTTGGTTGCTTTTGCTTTGTTTTGGTTTTTTGTTTGTTTGTTTGTTTTTTAATTCAACCAGTTATATGACTTAAAAAAAATAATAAAAATGCTTACAAAAAGCTATTTCTGTGCACTTTGTCTTTTCCAGCAATTGTGTATTGAAGTGTATTTAGGACACAGAGGGAATTTTCAGGTAAACAATGTTAGCGTTTCCACTAACACCAGCACTGTTAATCACTGAAAAAAAAAATCCAATAATACCTAACTACCTCGTGCCTGCAACTAGGTCATCTTGCACAGAGAAGCAACGGTTAAGCATAAGATCTTACAAAGCTTGTAAGTGGCATCCCATGATCGTGCAAGTAAAGCATGGAAAGATGAGAAAATGAAGAAGAATGAAGCTGTATAATCTAATCAGAAGCCAATAAGGGGGTTTCTTTATCTTTTTTCCTTTCCTTCCTCGGAGACAAAGGGAGGCTTAAATCCTTAAAACACAGCCTAGTATTTCGTTTTCTTTTACAGCTTTTGATACTTTCGAGTATATATATGGACACCTATTCTTCACGTATTGATGTGCAGGTTCTCATAAGTATGCATACAAAAAGAAAGGGAAGAACTGCACAGGGCTCTTCAAAGGGCACTGAAGCAGCTTCCTGTCACTTCAAAAACTAAGTACCGGAGCACTGTCATTCTCAAGCAAAATGTATTTGCACCTGTAAAGAATTTTATCTCTGTCCCTTTGCTGCCCGCTACGGCGGGCATCACTTCCCTTCCTCACTGCCCAGGCGTCTACTGCTTTCCCGATTCCCCGCATAATAAGCTGACCTTTGCTTTAGTTCATCGACTTTCGATCAAGGTAACGAACTGGAAAGAGTACGATCATCACCAGCGGTTTAAGCAACTGACTAGCTCCCTCCCCGCCCCTCGCTCCGTGCCGGGGCACCCGAGCGCCCTGGGGGCGGCTTGTTCCGGAGTGTGCGTTCTCGGGCTGGGGCAGGGAGGGGGCGTCAACGGGGGGGGGCGAAGGCCAGCGCTGCCAGGGCGCTCCCACCCGGGGCCGCGGCTCCGAGCGGCGGAGGCGTCGCCGGACCAGGCTTTCCATCCGGCTCCCTTTGCGGCGGGGTGGGTAGCAGAGGGGTGCGGAGGAGCCTCCCTTCCGTCGCTTGCCCCGCGCCTGCCGACCCCGCAGGGACTCCAAGGGGCCTACAGCACAGACACGCCGCCAAGGGATGCCCGGTGGCCTCGGGAGGCCCAGGCACTGTCCCCCGCTCCTCATCCCCGAGCCGGGAGCGGCGGGACGGGCCCCAACCCCGCCCAACGAGGTTCTTGGTGGGACCGGCCCCGCAGCCGAGACCTTCTCCCGCCTTTCCGCGGCGCTCTTCTTCCTCCCACCGAGCTTGGCGGCAGCCCCGGCCCGCGGAGTCCCGCAGCCCGCGCCTGACCTCTGCGGGGCGGCGCACACCCGACAGCGCAGGGCACCGAGCGGCATTCAAACCCACCGTGTCCGCCTCGCAAGGAAGCCGGTGACCTGTAGATAGCGATAGGCACTGAATGATGTTTGCTGCTGCCGTGGAAATGATGAATGTGGTGAGCGCCCAAACTGGAGGCGCCCCACGCCACCCCAAGGAGGCCGCTGAGAGTGAGCGGGACTATCCAGAGCAGGGCCAAGCGGCCGCCGGCGCTGCTGCTGCCGCTGCTGGCGGGTCCCGGCTCCGGGCTGCCCCTAAGGAGCACCCCCATCCTCCGGTGTGCGGCGAGCCGGCCCGCGGCGTCCTCGGGAGGAGCAGCAGCCACAGCAACGGAGGGAAACTTTGGACAGAGGCGCTCCCACACACGGTCGCGGCGCTAGCTGTAGCTCACCGCACCAGGCGAGCCATCTCTTCCCTTTGGGAAAGCCTATGAGGATCCTTTTGTCCAGGTCTTCTTCTACCCAAAACAATCCAAGACATAGTCAGAGGTAGAGAATCCAGGCAGTTCAGAGCCTTCGCAAAAGGGTGGAAGAAGGGAAAAGCCCCGCGCCCAGACAATCGCTAGTTTCAGCTTTCGCGGGGCTGGTGCTCATTAACAATACTCCACAGTTGCAAGGGCTACAAGAGTGTCAAGCATTCCCCCATCCTCAGTAATCCACAGTGTAGCCAAGCATGCCACATTTCTACTAAAAAAAAACCAAAAACGGCGATGCCACTCCATCAGCCAGCGCTGGGAAAGCAGAGAAAAATCAAACTGCTGCTCTTCCCTCCATTCATCTCCAAACTGGTGAGCCCTCAACCGAGCGAGCTCTCTCCCGGCGCGCACACACTCACGCTCGCGCACACACACACACTCGCACACGCCGCCAGACAATAATCAGGCTGCGCCGGCAACCTCAGTGGTCTGGCTATTGACAGTAATAACCAAGGATGTTTTCAGAGAGAACAGTGCACGCTTATGAAAGAAGCTGAGGGGGGGGGGGGGGAATAAAAAAAATAAAAATAAGCATGCTTGTGAGGAGCAGGGCTATGCAAATCTGCAGTCTCCGAACAGCAAATCGCTGAGGCTTGGATGCAATGCAGAGGACGAGCCTATGTTAAAGAGGGAGGCTGAGTTCAGCTCCCACACGGTCGCGCTGCCTCTCCTCAGCCTTTCGGGAGCCGCGCACTGTCAGAACACGGCTCGGGCGGTGCGGAGGGGACACACACACACACACACACACACACACGCCGCTCTTCCCCACCCGCCACCCACCCGCGCCGTGAAGTCAACAGCACAGCGGGAGCATTTCCCCTCCTCCGATAGTTCAGAGGTACCAGTGTCTTGAAAACCCACTTTCATCTTAAAAAGAACGATTTCGGGTCTTCTAATTGGCCTAAACTTCGCCCATCCGATGTTTCCCTCTTGTCTGTTCAAGCAACGGCTTTGATTATCCGGTAATTACACACACGGCGCTGAACAAAGAGTTACCGAGATTTTCTCCGGCACTACTCAACTACCGCATCTCAGCCGCCCACCGCAGATGTGGCCGCAAACTGGGCTGAAAAGAGCCTTTCCGGGCATAGCTCCCGCCGTTCCCCACGCAGCTGCAGGGCGGCGCCGGCAGTTCCCGCATCGCCCCCCGAGTGCGGAGCCCCGCCGAGGTTCTCGCCCCACGCCTACCCCGAAAACGGGGGAGGGCTACTCTACTCCCGCACACACACAGAGGCAACGGTGGGAGCTGCCACGTTTAAAACCAAGAGGGTCGTTATCCAAAGGCAAACCCATCACCCCTCGGCAGGTTCGGCGCCCCCCGGAGCCGGGCGCGGAGGAGCAGTTCCTGCAGTACCGCACCTGGGCACAGCAGGGTGTGCGAGCCGCACACTCCCGGCCCTCCTCTCCCTCCCTCCTTTCCCCGCTCCCAGCCTGCCGTTTATCTTGTGCCATGCCTTCAGCAGCATGAGATCATGGGTGCGGGGTGCGGATGCGTGAAAGCGAGAGGGCGAGCGGTGGGCGTGAGAATGGTTTTTTATACATATCCCGTTAATTTAAACGAAAACCGCTGTAATTTGCCTAGGCGCTAATTCACGCGGATGCGAAGGGAAGTCACAACCTTTCCTGAGCTGCGTAGGCTGAAGAAAGAGAAAGGCGTTTCGCCCCAGCTCTCCTCAGCCCAGGGCGGATTGCTACCCCCACGGCGACAGAAACGGGGACCGCACACGGAGGTGAAAACACCCTGAAGCCCCTGAGCAGGGGCGAGCAAGCAGCAGCCCCTGCCCTGCCCCGGGGGCGGTGCTGCTCACGCCCGTGCCCACCTGGATGCACCATAACGCAGCTTCGCCACGTATTCAGAGTTTTGCCAAGGCGCCGAGGTAAATTATGACAAGATCTTAAAGCAA
This sequence comes from Pithys albifrons albifrons, assembly GCF_047495875.1. Classification (NCBI taxonomy): domain Eukaryota; kingdom Metazoa; phylum Chordata; class Aves; order Passeriformes; family Thamnophilidae; genus Pithys; species Pithys albifrons. The sequence continues at coordinate 103,267,796 of NC_092459.1, forward strand.
TGAGGAAAGCACCAGGCTGAGTGCCCGAGCCCTTTATGCCTCGCATGGAAGGGTAGACACGCACCGGGAGAAAGCCCGCACGAGCGCGGGAGGCGGAGGATCCCCGGTGGGGCTCTGCGGAGCCCTCACCGCGCCCCGGCCCGGGGGAGTGCTCCTGAGAGCGGGGCGTTAGCCGGTAACATCTCTAGCTCGTCACAGAGAGAGGCAACTTATGATGAAGTCAGTGACTTTTCCAACTTGTCTCAAAAAGCCTCAGTGAAAAAGAAGAAACATCAATTTTCCAAACTATCAGCTTGCAACTGCCATGCACTGTGACCTCCTAAAAAATAAAAGACAAAAATTCTCGTAAGTTTCATAGTTAAGGAAAGAAGGAAAAAAGAATGAATTCTTGAAAGAGATGTCAGCCTGGATTTGCCAGTTCTCATAAAATTAAAACCCCTGATCACACAAGGAATGTGTGTTAGAAATTCAATCCATAAATACCACTAGGTTTTCTATCAGTTGGACTCGGGAAACAAAAGAAATATTTCAGTCACTGGAACCAGTTTTTCAGGAAAACGTTCAGATGTTGCTGCCGTTTTAGAAACAGGCAGTAGTTAACTGACTATTCATTATTCTTAGTCATTCTACAGACGAGAAACTTAAAATTGTTATCACTTCCCTGGAATAGGAAACCGGTATTGCCAGCCGTGTAACGATACAGTTCACATTGCAGTCGTTCAGTCCTGTCTAGACCAACTTTTGTTCAGCTGTTTTAAGGCTGCCATCAAGAGTTGTATTGTGCTACCTTACAGTGGGAGTTTCCCTGCTGGCATCCAGGAAAGCATGACTGGCTCCCCATGGAGGGAAGGTGTAACCTTGCAACAGAGGTTTTCCACAGATCCTTTCCAGCCTGAGCATAGTTTTTTCAACTTTGGTTGAAGATACACTTTGGATTAAGTAGGACTTTGTGCAAGCACTCTTCTCAGTTTTGTTGCTTGTAGTTTGAGCACTTAATCCAAAGTCTTCCTCCATCTGCCATCTACTGTGTCATAGAGTCTTAAAGTGCTTAAATACCAAGAACAAATGTATAAAATGTTTAGGTACTTCAAAAGTACGTCGTTTAATATTTTACTGAATATAAAAGGAATGTTTAAGTGCCTGACTTTATTAAATGTGTACTATTTATGCAGTGCACACACATAACTGCCACTAAAGTTTGTAGTTTAAATTTCTGTTTAGAGACTACTTAGAGAAGGTTTTTTTTTCATCAGATAGACTATAATGGATCATTTTTAGGCGTTACTTTATGATGTTAAACACTACTTAGGGACTGGCAAATTAATGGATTGTTTTGCTGCTGTGTACCCAGACCAAGAGCTGTGGACACAGAGGCCAAACTTCACAAAGCTATTTAGGCATCTAACTCTTCTTTAAATACCCTATTAAAACCTGAATGGGCTGACTGCTTCCTAAGTAGGTTTCCTTTCTGGATCTGGCAATGTGCTCAGCACCTTGGATGTAGTAGCTCTAATTTTAATACAATTTGACATTTTTTTGGCTCTGCACTCTGAACCACAAACAAGAGAGGGACTATCCAAGTTTCAGGGAGGAGAAAGGTAATCTAATGCAGTGCATGGGTGAGAAATGCGAAGAAGCAATATGCAGAAAATGTCATTAAAAGATTAAAAATTAAAATAATAGTGGGAAGGCGAAGAATGAAGTGTATGAAAGCAAGTGAAAGGCATATGGGGACAGGAAAGCAAAAGAAGGACATGCCAGAAATAAAAATCCTCTCCTTACTATGCTGTCTTTTGGGGGAGGGTTGTTTGTTTGTTTTGGGTTTGTTGGTTGGTTGGTTTGAGGGTTTTGTGGTAATAGCAAGGACTTCTTTCCAATTGGATTGAAATCCTGGTAGTCAGATACTTATATTTTTTGCATGCAAAGGAGGTTGTAGGGTAACAAGTGACAGAACAAGAGGAAATGGCCTCAAGTCACACTAGGGGAAGTTTCAATTTGATATTTGGAAAAATTTCTGCAACCCAAGTATTGTCAAGTATTGGAACAGGAATAGGCCGCCCAGAGGGAACAGGCTGTCCAGGAAAGTGGCTAAGTAACCATCCCTGAATATATTTAAAACAAGACTTGTAGAGATTTAGATTAGATAGTGGGAAGAAACTCTTTGTTGTACGGGTGGTGAGACATTGGAACAGGTTCTCCAGTTGTGGATACCCCATCCATGGAAGTGTTCAAGACCAGGCTGGATGGGGCTTTGAGCAATCTGGTCTAGTGGGATTTGTCCCTGCCTATGGCAGAGGGGGTTGGAACTAGGTGATCTTTAAGGTCCCTTCCAACCCAAACTATTCTATGATTTTATGTGGCACTTAGGTACATGGTTTAGTGGCAGACTTGGCAGTGTTAGGCTCATGATCATCTTAAAGGTCTCTTCCAACCTAAATAGTTCCATGATACTACGGTTCTCTTTCAAAAGGTCAATTGGGTGTTTAGGCACTTGGAGTTAGGCTTTTTAATGACAAGCAAAAGTTAAAAGCAGCTGCAAGTCAACATTATGAAAACTGATGGTAAGCAGCATTTCTTATTTAAAATGCTTGCCTTTTATACCTCCTGCTGATATAAATATATGAATTCTTTGTTAGCTGAGGACTAATCAAAGTTTTAATCCCCAAGGGCACATGATCATGTACTCCCAACACAATCAACATTGTAGTATCAGTCTATGAAGGTTCACTCAAAGAAGGAAGTGGTATGAAAGGCATAAACAACTGTTTATAAACAAATGTCCAGTTGTAAGCATAGAAAATAAAGTGTGAAAATAAACTGTAGTGTTCATAGTATAGTTTTTAGTATCTCAAAAACTTAGCTCAGTGAATTTAGCCCCATTTAACACTTACACCCTGTGCAGGTCATGTTGGCAGTAAATGTGACTTTTCATCAAGGTATTTCTAAAAAATGAATTCTGTTAATACCAGTAGGTTCTTCAGTTCATGAGCAAGAATACCCCAAATTGTAAAACACATTTTTCCCTGATTTCTTCTAGTGTAATTATCCTATGAACACTAAATGCTCCTAAAGATTTATACAAACCAAAAAAGAACTTCCTCAGGGATAATTTACATGACTTCCTCAGATAAAATCAGATACTTCTTACTTGTGTGACCATCTCTCTTTCTTCAGCAGTACATGTATATCAGTTGAGATGGACAACTTCAGCAACACCAGCAAAACTAAAATGCAGACCCTGCCTTAGGCCAGCAGAACTTGTAAGTTAAATTCAGGGCTCTGTTTGGTTAAGTGTCATGTTATGCAATCAGTCTTCTCTGGCCACTTCTAGTTAATCCTGCAGTTAGTGTTGCAACATCCACTCTTAAACTCCTGAAATATAAGTGCTGTTCAGTAAACTCACATAGAAAAACACCTTTGTCATGACGTCCTAGTTCACACAGACACAGTTCTGAGAGGCCTTTTGTGAGGCTCACACACCTCCTCAGATACATGTCTATATTAAAGGAATACTATGCAATTAACTATGCAAAACACTGCCTATTTTTTTTACATTACAGCTTTTCTCCACTACTAGGTCTGAAATCTCACTTTATTTCAAAACACGTGGATCTTTTGTGATTACAGTTAAGCAGGCCAGAATTTTTGTTCATCCATCCAACAGACGGCAGCTTAGAGAAGAAAAAACCTAATACTTCCTTGTAACCACTACAAATTCTGCTAAATTTAATGACCTATACACTGTAGGTTTTATAACACTGGATATGTTTACTTTCCTCTTTTAAACAGAAGAGAATGTTTCTTTAGAAAGCCAATAAATTGCAAGATACTAAACCAAGGCCTGTCATCTGTGTCCAGTTTGTGTCCTAACCCTACATAACCTAGGGCAGAACCCCTTTACTTTAAGCCAATAAACTTTATCATACAAAATACTTTGAGACTTCTAGGGTAATAAATATAATTCTAGGAGGATTTGTGGAGTATGGAGTATTTGTGCAGTCATAAAATAGAGAGAAATCCAAAATTTTGATGATCATATAAGGAAGGGCAGTTTACAACAGAAATACTTAGGCTGCTTTCTCTGTAGTGCAGCTATTCCCTATGTATAGTACAAAATAAATCCTAGTACAGTTAGTAAGTCTTTTTGTCTATTCAAATAGGCTTAAATCTTCATAATAAATGTTTCTTGACTCTGTGTGTATAAAGGACTATCTTTCTCTCTATTTCTTGCTGTCAAAAGAAAGCTGATGTTTATTTTATTTCATTTCATTGAAACCATAAACCAAATCCTTTCAAGTTAGAACAGAAGCAGCTGGTGGAGAACATTTTTCAATGGGGAATTTTGACTCCCAAAAAGAAGGCTCTTCTTAGTCTGAAACAGCTCTTTTTAGTCCATAAGTCATCAGAGCACTTTGCCATGTCTCTCTGCCCTTACTTCTGTTAGCCCTGATTTGACCCATCTGGAAGAGGATGGCTCATAGAATCATAGAATCATAAAATCAACTGGGTTGGAAAAGACCTCTGAGATAATCAAGTCCAACCCTTGGTCCAACTCCAGTCCGTTTACTAGATCATGACACTCAGTGCCATGTCCAATCTCAATTTACAAACCTCCAGGGATGGTGAATCCACCACCTCTCTAGGCAGGCCATTTCGATGCCTGATTACTCTCTCTGGAAAGAATTTTTTTTCTGATATCCAACTTAAATTTCCCCTGGCAGAGCTTAAGCCCGTGCCCCCTTGTCCTGTTGCTGAGTGCCTTGGAGAAGAGACCAGCCCCCATCTGGCTAGAAATTCCCTTCAGATAGTTCTAGACAGTGCTGAGGTCACCTCTAAGCGTCCTCTTCTCCGGGCTAAACAAGCCCAGCTTCCTCAGCCTCTCCCCATAGGCCTTATACTCCAGTCCCTTCACCAGCCTTGTTACTCTTCTCTGGACCTGCTCCAGCACCTCAATATCTTTCCTGAACTGAGGGGTCCAGAACTGAACACAGTACTCAAGGCGTGGCCTCACCAACGCAGAGTACAGGGGAAGGATCACTGCCCTGGTCCTGCTGGCCACGCTATTTTTGATACAGGACAGGATCCCATTGGCCTTCTTGGCCACCTGGGCACACTGTTGGCTCATGTTGAGCTTCCTGTCAAATACGAACCCCAGGTCCCTTTCCGCCTGGCTGCTTTCCAGCCACTCTGTCCCCAGCCTGTAGTGCTGCATGGGGTTATTGTGGCCAAAGTGCATGACCTGGCACTTGGCCTTATTGAATTTCATCCCATTGGAATCAGCCCATCTCTCAAGTCTATCCAGATCCCTCTGCAGAGCCCTCCTGCCTTCCAGCAGGTCGACACTCCCTTCCAACTTGGTGTCATCAGCATATTTGCTGATGATGGACTCAATCCCCTCATCTAAATCATCAATAAAGATGTTAAAAAGGACTGGACCCAACACAGACCCCTGGGGAACACCACTAGTGACCAGCCACCAGCTGGATGCAGCTCTGTTCAGCAGCACTCTCTGGGCCTGGCCCTCCTGCCAGCTGCTAACCCAGCAGAGCCATGACCAAGCCATGGTCTACCAGCTTTTCCAGGAGTATATTATGGGAGACAGTGTCACAGGCCTTGCTGAAGTCTAGATAGACCACATCCACAGCCTTCCCCTCATCCACCAGGTGGGTCACCTGATCGTAAAATGAGATCAGGTTGGTCAGACAGGTCCTGCCCCTCCTAAACCCATGCTGGCTGGGTCTAATCCTTTGTCCGTACCTAGGATGATCTGCTCCATAATCCTGCCAGGCACGGAGGTCAGGCTGACAGGCCTGTAGTTGCCTGGGTCAGCCTTGTAGCCCTTTTTGTGGATTGAGGTGACATTCGCCAACCTCCAATCATCTGGGACCTCCCCAGTGAGGCAGTACTGTTGGAGGGTGATGGAGAGCAGCTTGGGAAGCTCTTCTGCCAGCTCCCTCATCACCCTGGGATGGATTCCATCTGGTCCCATAGACTTGTGAGGATCCAGTTGCCTCAGTAAGTCACTAACTCTTTCCTCCTGGAATACAGGGGGGCTATTCAGCTCCCTCCTTCTGTCTACCAGCTCCAGAGGCCAGTTGTCTTGAGGGCCACCTGTCTTACTGGTGAAAACTGAGGCAAAGTAGGTGTTAAGTACCTCAGCCTTCTCCTTGTCTTTGTTAACTGTATTTCCCTCCAAGTCCAACAGAGAATGGAGGTTTTCCTTGCCCCTCCTTAGTCCACCAGGGCTTGTCTTCTGCTGAAATGCCACTTAATTTCATATTTTGTCTGGGTTTTGTTTTTTTTGTTTTCAGTATAACTTTGCACAAAGGGTTCTAGCACTTTGGGTTGGTTCCCCATTTCACTCCGATATAAAATCACAGGAATTAAGGCCAAATCCAGATGTATACACATAGAGGCATTTAAGAGATTTGTAGTCCTGTTTCAAACAGAGCAGGCTGTAGTTATGTCCTCTTAGGACTACTGCATAAACACTTAATTCTGTGGGCAATTACACTGCTGCATAACCTAAAAAAGTCTCTGATATCTACCAGTGCTGCTGCAGGAATTAGCACTGCATTGCTGCAGAAAAGATCCCTGATGCAGCTTCAATGCTACTGATTTGAACTCCTCAGCAAATACTCCAGCTAGGGACAAAAAAACCCCCACCATAAAAATAGGTTGTAAATTACCCATCAAGAACTTTGATGACAAATGCCAATAACAGAGCCAAGTAATATGCTCTTTTGTATCCAGTACAAGCATATTAAGTATATGAACAAATCGGCTTTGCATAAAGACCTCCAGAAACAGAAAAAGTGTGTGTGTCATACAGTTGTTTGCAACTCTTGATATTGTTTAGCATGCCCAATAACAGATATTAAACACCATATCAAGGCAAGGCTCACAATAATGCAACTGCCACAAAATGGGGACACTGATGTTAAAGACATTGCAAGACAAAATTGTCCTTTTTTGGGGGGGTTGGGGGTGGGGGCGGGGAAGCCTGCTAGTGGCCAAGAGAGCCCTAAATAATGTTCATGTAGTACCTAAATTCAGGAGTGCATTTTTAAGCAGGTTTTCCTGACAGTATTCTAAGATATCACTCAGTATGACTCATGAACATCACATGACATCCCCCATCCTGCTTGTCTTTGTGGAGAAGATGTACAGTGGAGTTCCATCTCCTGTTTTCCCTGAACATGTTAGTCCTGCAACAATATTGGCAAAGAAAGGGATAAGGTACAGCACGCTATTTGTCCAGTGCAATATATTGCTTTAGACTCCAGACAGCAGTAGCATTACAAGTCAGGTGCAGAAATAACTGAATTTAAAAAGCAGAGTTGTAGGTGGATGGCCCTAACTTTTGGCATTCATAACTCTAAAATGTTCAAATACTTACTTAGCTTTAAGCTTCTTTCTCCCCACTCTGCCCTTACCTCTACAAAAAGTGTCACCATTGTGCAGAAACCATATTTGTAGTGCCAAGCAAATTTCCTACAGCTGAGTTATGAACCTCTGAACATACAAGTTTACAATGGAAATGTTGACATAATCCTAAATGCAGTGGCACAAATACTGCCACTACAATAATCCTTGTAATCTAATATATTAGCCCTAGGGGGATGGAGACTGAATTGCTGGTCTCAGACAGCCTTTTTGAGGCTCAATTCAAATTACATAATTATTCTACATCCGTCAAGTTCTTTAAAACACATTTCAAATGCACTACTGCACATTCCAAAATATTTGTTCTTTGGAGATTGATTTGACTTTTTCTTCTACTTTAAAGAGATATATGACCTCAGAGGCATACGAAAAATCATTAATCAAGTTTATACCATGTAACACTCTTTTGTGTGTGAAAGACTTACTTTTTTTTCTAGATCCCCTCAATTGTGTTGCCAAGGTGATTCCCCTAGAGAGCCATGCATTTATCTTGACAGGTGTTAGCGAGATCTGTGGAGTCTCTGTGGAATTGCTACTGGTTGCTTTGAGATACAGTAGAAAACATTAAGTCTGCAAACTAATGAACTTACCTGATTACATTCTAAATAAAATAAACCACAGAGCAAGTTGGATTCTACTAATGCCTTTCTAATGAAGCTTTTATTGGGCATATGGTGTGGTCTTGCAATTTTCCTCATATAGTTAGCACAAGCGAAAACTCAAAATAAAACCTATGTGTACCTCTTTTGCATCAGATCAGTATCAAAACCTCACTATCACAATTATATTCAGACTGCTATTTTACTGGCATAACCTTTGTTTATGAGTTGCTAGAGTATATGGATTAAAAAATAGAAAAGTATTCAGATTAAAAAAAGAAAAGAAGAGTCACCACTGATAGGAAATGAGAAAATACAACTTCTACTGCTGTTTCTAAGAGAAAATTTAAAACCACTGGTGAAAACTTATAATTGCTCTAAAATACATTCTGTGACCTGCCCTGACAATGTCAGGGAATAATTAATAAAGTATTGTAACTTCCAAAGTTAAATAATCATGCCGTTTGTGTGTTCCAGCACTGAGCTGTAACATACTATATTTTTGTAGTGCATATTAGAAACAATAAAACAAGAGGTGCTTTTAACAAAAAATATGACTCTTAAGCAAGGTGAAACAAGATACTATCATTGTCAGCCAGCTATGCCTTTTGCTTTTAATTGCCATATTCTTTCTCTCTATATATGTACAAGATCAGAACACAACAAAAAACATTCCTTAGCAACATTCATCTTCTGGGAACATGCTGCTGAATTTAGGTATAAAACCATAATGGCATCTCAAGGAATAGCAATAGTTCATGTACTTCAACTTTGATATACTACTTCAAATCCTTAATCTCCTTTTTTCAGATTCCCACATAAAGTTTTGCTCTGCTTCTATATTTGCAAATGCCCATTTGAGACAAAAAGATCTTTTCATACACAAGCTCTCCCCTTCCTGTATTTACATCAACAACAACAAATTAGCAACCATTTTTTCTTTTTCCTTTTCTTTTTTTTTTTTATTTTTTTTTTTGGTAGAGGATAAGAAAACAGCTACGGTGAAAAAAAAAAGTGAGAACACAGTTTTTCTTTCCTTCAGCACCAACAGCCAGAAACAGTATGAAGGCAATGGATCATGCAGAAAAGCAATTTCCTACTTCAGGGATTAAGCAATACCCTCTTTTTTAATGTTAAATGAAAGTTCTAGTTATTTTTTTTCCAAGTAATACTGATTTTTCCCCTCCCAATATAAATAAATAGTCACCGGAGAAGCTCCAGTAGTCCCAAACACATCACTTTCTAGCCAATCAATAACACAGATAAAACCCTTTATGTTGTACTTCTTTGAGCAGGCCTGTTGTTAGGGTAAGAAAAATTAAGCTACTACAGAAGCCAAAGAAAATGAACTTAATGAGACAGAATATCTGATGATACATATATTCTGTTCTTTTCCTAAGGACAAATATAGGGGATTCCGATATAGAAAATCACAAAATCAGAGTTGAAAGACAGGTTGTTGGATGGTTTCAACAAACATCCCACTGACCCGAATGGAATTTACACAAGCCAAAGATCTGGACACTACCTTTGTGTTAAATCATTCCAGCAAAATCAATAAGAGCTATAAATTATTAGAAGCCATTTTTAATTTTTACCTATTTGCACTGATGATCAATTTATAATTAATGCAAAAAGAGATTTAGAGCAATGTTATGTCCTTAAAATAAATATCCATTAACTACACAGTATATCCCAGAAGTGTCTTTGTTACTTGCAGAATTCTTCCAGAACACTGGATCTATACATATAATGATATTTAACTGGTAATGAGTTATTGAACTGCACAGGGGGAAACAGCTTACAACCTTAAAAACTTCTAAAGTAACTTCTCAAGATGAGCTTCAATTATGCAACTCAGTATATGAAAAAATTATTTTCGTCTCTAAAATGCATCATTGTTAGTTTGCATTTGGTTTTTTTTTCATCAAAGGAGAATTATAATATGTAAGCAAGATAGTAAAGGCTTCATTCTACTGAAGAAGCTCAGAAATAAGCAGATTTGCAAAATTAGTTTTCCAGAAGGAATATTCTAATTATGCATTTGAAGAAGGTTGTTTATTCCTTTCCAGTACAGTTCAGGAAAATGTTCATTGTAAATATGACCAACAGCGGGAAATTCCTATTTCACTACTCAATACAGACCCAAGTGGTAAGCAGCAGTTAAGGTTTTGTTAATTTATTTAGAATCTCTAATTTCATTTCTTCATATGAACAGGACAAACTATTCAGGTTTTTGGTTACAGTGATGAGATCAGCAGGTATTTCATCAATGTTTAGCCATAGACACATAAACCTTATTAGGAAATTTTCTGACCTGAGTGACTATAAACATAAGGATTGAGAAAACCCAGAGCATTAACATAAACCTGGCCATTAATCTGCTATGAATATTTCTCTCCTGACAAGAAAGATTACCAGATCTCCAATTGTTGATGAAGGGGATGAGGCAAGCACTCCAAAAGTAGTAACTGTTGATCACTGATGTCTTGTGGTAAACAGCAAAAGGATGTTTTCCCCATATCTTTTCAGTCCACCAATCTTGAATAAACATTTATCATATTTGTCTAATAGATATGTGGAAGGATAAAACATTACTGAATGTTTTATCTTTTCTTTTTAATTGCCTACTTATAGTGTGAGCCTCCATATCTGAATGTGTTTCAGGGTGACACCGTGAGTCGGCCTCTGCTCACAGCATATTGATGTACAAACACAAGTACAGACTGCAAAAATGTGGATTCATTCTTCCCATCAGCTCAGCTTTGATAAAGCTTCAGTAGGAATACAGGTACAAATCTGGACATTACACTCCAGTAAAATGTGAGCCTATTGAGAAAAATGTGAGGAGAGACACATGACAAGAGTCTAGAGAACATGAGCTTCATCAGTAAAGTTTGAAAGAATTAGGCTAGAAAGGAGACAACTGAGACTGAACATGATGACAGCCTTTAAATGTATGAAAGGCTGTTTCAAAAGAATAAGGAAATCACCTGTTCTCAATCACAGTTATGTACAGGACAAAAAGAAATGTGCTAAATTGCAGCAATTAATATTCAGAGTGAATATTTGCAAAAACCCTCTCAACAGTAAGGATAGCGAGTTGCTATAAAAGATTACCTGGACGATGGTAGAGCCTCCACTGTTAGAATTATTTCAGAACAGCATAAACACAAGTTTTCCTAGAACTACTTAAATGTAATCTATTTTTCTTTTCAGGACTGTGATAATGTTCTGCAGTCCCTTTCATCTTTATATTCCTATGAATAGGACTTCTGCATGCTAACATTTGTTCTGGAAATTGTTAAACTGCAGAAATAAAAACATTCTCCTCTAGGCCTCCCCTTACTCATGTTGGTACAGAAATAAATAGGAGTAAATTTCTTATCAACACCCTTTCTTGGTTCATGTGATATTACTAGAGATGACAGGTCTATTTGCCTGTTTGTTGCATTTCTTAGAAAACAAAAATGAGAATTACCAACCTTATCTAGGCCAACGGTAAACAAATGAATAAGAAAGCAAATCTCACTGCACCATAAATTCCTCTACTACATCACAAAACAAGTCTCAATGAATTCAAGAAAGGGAAATGCAGCAAGCACAAAGATTTCAGATGAGTAGGAAAGAAAGGAAGTTGCATTATCCACTTTGGCTTTGGAAGAATGGTCTCTGATATACGAACTTTTAGCTGATGTACACATGTGTGTATATATATATCCATGTGAGTATTTGTCAGCTTTTGACATTGACAAAAATTTTCATGATTAGACTTTCTTTCCTAAGGTTGTGCCATATTGTTTATCATTACTTGTAACATGCATGAAATTCAAACATTGCCATGCTCCTGTACCCAGTGGGCTCAGTAGTATTCATTAAGCAGTCTGTTCTTCCAGGATTAAACTTTCAATGATGTTATTTAGCTTTGAAACTTCCAGTTTCAAGTCATATAAATTCTTTACTTAATTACAATATTTTAGTGAACAGTACTCTCAACATCAACCTGTAAAAGATTTTACTTCTCTGTAGGTTACCCCTGAATGGTTGAGATAGTTGAATACTGTGGTGTCGTGTTTGAACTTACATGCAGCCACTTGTGTGTACTAAATGAAGAAGCACACAGTGAACAGATTTGGACATCTGTGCCCGAAACTTTCAAAATTGAGCTAAAACATGATTGAAAGAATGTACTTCAAAATACCAATCTAAAACTTGAGCAAAATTTGCTTGCAATAGCTGTGATGGAGGAAAGTATAATCTCAGCATAGGAGAGGGTTGGGGTTATGATCTTTTCTTACTGACGATAGGAAGGAACAGAAATACCCTGTCCCTTCCTAAAGATATGTCTTTGTAAATTTCTATCTGTTACACTCTTGACAAGTCTCCTAGTACTCATAATTTCTTGTTTTTCTCCTTGGTAATTTGCACTGATGTGATGAGTGAGAGAAATCTCCAGAGCAAGTTCCTCTGCTTATAATTCCCTTTGGAGAAATTATTTTGCCTTTTTGGTAGCATGTAAAGTATCTCAAGATTTTCCCCTCATTTATTAAATTCATTAGAGATCATCAAAACTATTGAATTTCTTTTCAGCAGGACACTCTCTTGTCAGTAATTCCCTGTCCACTGCTCTTCAAAGAAACAGTTTTCTTTGATCCATATTGCAACTGAATTTGCACAACTTGAAAATAAACTTGTATCTCACTCCTCCACTGCTGATAGCTGCATTTCCAGTCAAGACAATTCTCTCAAACTACACTTCTGAAAGATGTGAGTCTTTTCTGAAACCTTTGGCATTATCTTCCTGCTTTGTGGAACTTTTCTGTAATATTCTGCATACAGATTTTAAACCAATCAATCTATGTTTCTATTCCAGATTCTTGACCCAGACAATACATCTAAAAAAATGTAAAGCGCCTAAATGATGCAAGAAATTGTGATGAAAAAACCAAGAAGAGTTGGATAAAAATAAATCTCACTATTATATCTAATCAAATTCACAGCTGCAATATCAGACCCATCAAATTCTCAAGAATCAGTCTCACTACAGGAGTGTGAAAAACCTATCCAACAGGAGGCCATTACAAGATCTAGGAAATATGGAAGTAGCATTGAAGAGATATGCAGAAAGTAGAACAAAAAAATGAAAAGTAGCAGAGGACCCAGAAACAGGAACCTGTAACACAATACAAAATTAAAGCTAGGAACATTTTTCTTACCAGACTGTAGTCTTAACAGTGGACTCACACAACTGCAGAATACACAATAGCAAAATCTGGTCATTCACAATTATTTCTTCTGCTATATACTTATGAAATAAATGTTTAAATTTAGTACTCCTCTTCTTGAAAAGGAAAGTGAAGGTTTTTTTCCATTTTATTTCAGAAAAGCTTTTGGACTGAAATGGCATATATTTCAAATGGAAAGATCAAAGCTACTGTGTTCCATCTGAGAACATACAAAGTTAAAGAAAATAATTATTTTATTCCAGAAGTGTTCTGATCCTGATTTCTTATACTTAGGAAGCTTGAATTTTTGCCAAGATGCATGAAAAAGTATGCAGTTTCATTGATTCATAACTGTCCAATTATACATAATCTTTGCTTACTGCTTCTGAACAGGGACAATTTTCATGTCATTATTTTCCTTCTGGTTTTTAGCGAGCCAACTATCACTTGTTTCAACAGAACATCATTATAGGTCATCTCCTCTCCAAATACATTTTCCAGTGGATCATGTAAAAAAAAAAAAAGAAACACAAAACCAAACAAAAAGCAAACAAACCCTTTAAAAATGACAACAAAACCCCCCACCACAGCAGTACAGCTAGATTGCAGGCTTCTCTGCCTTCCTAAGAATTCATCAAAGAGTGTCAGTATTATGTGTGTGTACACACTTGATTGCATGCATGTGTGAAACAGAACAAAGAGAAAGCTCTATATCTGGTTTATGTATCCTTGCAACATTTCAGAGGTTCTCATCAGCCTCTCATCAGCCCCCAAGAAAGTGTCTGCACATATCCTTCCCTGATTAAGGCAATAAATATTGAAGTAGTCTTATATTCATGAGTAATTTACTAAATAAAACAAAGCAGCCATTTTTAGAAATACTTTAGCTAAGCAATCGTGGACTCCTTAGAATGGGCCAAGTCTCCTTTACTAAATACATGCTTTGTTGCAGTTTCTGAAATATCTATAATATACTTTAAACATCCAGACCCACTACCACATGATTAACACTAAGAAATTATTTTTTCAGAGTAGTCCACTAGGTATGACTTTTTAAAAAATCTTTTTTTTTTATCTTTAGAATGGTTTACAGGTAATAATATTGATAGCAGATTTAAATTCTTAAGAGGAACTGTAATTGCATCTATCTATTTCTTCTCTCCATGCTCTATTTTTATGGTTTCTTAAGCTTTGACTTCAGGAACCTCTTACTCATCTACAGCAATGTGAAGTAGTATAAACCACACAATTATTCCATATACTGAGGTAACTCCATAATCCTCCATTGAGAATGACATGTATACTTTTGGAAGATATGGTCCCTATATTATGTCTTTATGTTGTCAGTGATGTAATATTTCCTTGAATATTAAGTGTTTTAAAATATTTCCTATTGCTATACTGCTCTTTGCCATACAAACCGCAACCAATAGACTTTACTTTTCCTAAAAGTGAAATTATCCCTATCTTTAGCTAGATGGAAATGCAGACTAAATTAATGAGAGTAATAGGAAGTTACTATTTCCAGATTACAAGATTAAGGATCTGAACTCACAGCTATAATAATAATTTCAGGAATTAAGACTAAAATATCCACAGACAAGTGTTCAACTGATGCAAGTCACCATATATACACTGACTTCAACACAGCATTATCAGCTTATCTATCTATCACCTGACTGGGTAATCAAGGAAATATTTCATACCAGATGATGCATACCTAAGATATGCGTGCAGCAGTGGGAGGTGTTAGGTCAGTTCCACCATGGCTGAAGTAGAAGCAGGACATGCTACAGCTGTTCTGCTGTGCTAGGCCCCTGCTCCTGCTGCCGCTACTTGCATTTTGTTTGAGTTTCAGGGAAGTAGAAACATTTTGTTGTTGCTCTTTTTGTTCTTTGCTGGGTGTCTTTTAGAGTGCTTATGAATCTAGAGTAACAGATTTTGTATTAACTGGGGAGTGGGAAGTTATTTCTTGTTATACATAACTTGTGTAAGTGTGTGATATATTGCAGTTTTAATTTTCTCTTCTATATAAATACATATAGTAAGTTTCAGCATAAACCTAGTTTGGAGGGGTTTTTTTCCCTCTCCCTCTTTTTCTCTTGGCTGGTTGGGGGGAGGAACAGTTTTTCTCTGTACTTGGGCAGTTGGCATTTTGCCAGCTCAACCCAAGACAGTAAGTTAACAGGGTACAACCATAAAGCTCATTTTGCCAAATATTAAATGTGCCTATTAATAAAGCAGGAAGCAAATTTTATGTATTATGTTCAAAATAAGCAAACAGTCTTTCGCAGAAAGGAAAATGCAGAAAAATATTTAAGCCAAATGCTTGCCATAATCTAGTTTTATCTAATCCTAATACTATGCAGCCAATATCCCGATAAGTTGTTCTGCCGTTGTAGACTAATACAATGTCATTAGAATTGAAAGACAGAGTCATGCCATGCCAAAACATTTATCTACTTGTAAAACAATGTAATCTGAACTGTATTGCAACAGGCTGGAAGCAACATCACCAGGCTCTCTTTCAGCAATAATCTTTCTAAGTGTCTCTATCTTTTTTTTTTTCCCCTCTCCTTTAATGATTTTCTGCTTATATGCTAACTGCGGCAACAGAATGGAAATGGTGGTGTTCAGGTTTGTTTTCTTTTCTATTTCTTTTTTTTTCTTTCCTTTTTTTTTCTTCCTCTTTTGTGTGTTTTTATGTTTGGTATGGTTTTACAGTGTGCTTTATTGTGTTTCTTTTTACTTTTCTGGAATTTAGAGAGTAAAATTCTTCTTAAAGTATAGAAACATACACAAGGATGCTTAGGTCAGGAAGCAGTTTGGAGGGGGTATGGTGGTTCCATTCAGGTTATGGGCACAACTCCCCTGGCCACAGAACCCAAGGCAGGACTCGTGCACCCCAAGGGATCAGGATAAGAGATCTCATCTTGAGAGAGAGGTGATCTGATCCACAGGTGGGAATGCTCCTGAGTTCGCTACCTGGATGCAATCTGAATTACATGAAATTGTGCCATTATTCACACAGTGGTTTTAATGTTTGTATTTTTATGTTCAATACCCTCAGTTAAAAGTTTCTCTTTGCATATTCAAATTAGGTCTGAAAATGTAGTAGGGTGAAATGCAAATAGAATAGACAAGAATTCTGGCCTTAGTTAAAACAACAGTAAAGTATTCTGCTTTGCATTTGGAAAGGAAAAATATCAACCCAAGTTGCTTGACAGGTTTAGAAACCATAACAAACCATTTGGGGATTATAGCCTTAAATTTACATTTCAAAATGAAGCCCCTTGAAAAGGCAAGTGGCTGGTGCTTACAGACTGTGTTAAGAAAATTTCTAATGAACACATGTGATATTTTATTATCATGGAACCATCTGACTATACATGGTTGTAGACTATTAAGGAGCTGAAGTCCAATGATGAATGTGATCACAATCACAGCTTAACTAACTGTTGCCTTTTGTTCTATAAAGCTTCTGTTAGTGAATTCAACCACGTCACTCCATTAGCAAAGCAGTGTTCTCTCCTGTTACATGAAATGCAAAGTATAGTGCATAATTTCTTAAGGACTTCACAGGGAACAACATAACTGTCTAGTTCTATTTTCCATCACTGCCATGTGATAGTAGATTGTGTATGCAAGAGAACTGATGAAGGTATGCCAGCCAGTAAAGATGGAAGGAAAAGAAATCACTAGGTTTTGGTGGAAGAGATATTTATGGACATTCCCATTTGATGTCTTTCAGTGCTTCGCACAACTTTTGAGTAGAGGTGAATCAGGCTAGATTTGTCTTTTGAAGCCTAGTAGGTCTGATTTATCCTTTAAGAACATCTGTACTCTAAAATTATGTTCCAAAATCATTCCATTAGGCTATTTTCACAAATGCTTTCTCATTATGTTTTTGAAAATTTAGGAGCTTTCATTCATGGAGTAAGATGTGCTCATTTGCTGTATCATCCTTCTGCTTTTTTTGGACACTCTCTCATTCTAATTCTCACACAGAATGAATGACACTAGCACTGATGATAATGACACTGGCAATCATGCATACAGAATTAAACTGAAATGTGTTCCATTTTGGCTACCATTAGTACTGGCATCTTGGTTATTCCTCTCCAAAGGAACCAGAGGAAAAGATTTCCCTTCCCTCTCCTCAATTTCCTTTATGTTTTCTTCTGTAAGGAAATGCAGCATATAAAAAAACTCCAACCTAAAACAAACCCACAAAAACTCAAACAAAACCACCGCCCCCAAATACAACAACAACAAAACAAACAAACAAAAACAACCCCCCCCCAAAATGAATGTGAGGTTCACCTGCAATTCAATCCCTAATCCTGAAGGCTAAATTTATATAAACAACATAAACAAATAATAAACCCCAGATCTTTTTAAAGTGCTTATATTATTTCTAATGGCATTTTCCAAAGCAGTCTTATTAATTTCCATGGTATTTTAATATCTTCATATATTTGCAAACAAGTAAAAAAAAATATGAATTCCAAAGAAGTTTTGAGTTAAGGAATCATTAAGTTTGTATTATCAAATATTTTACCAAAATCAACTCTGAATAATAACTGAGAGATTTGTAATGCATATAGAAAAATACTAAAAATTAATAATTTCTTATATCAGTATTGTTTTAAAAGGAAATATGGAAGTATTTCTCTTGATTTCCACTCCCTCCAACTCACACACACACAAACATGCACAAATTGTCACTTCAGGGAGTTCATACTGAATAGACCACTCTGGAAAACTTGACAGACAATAGATACAAAGGCAAGCACTTAAAAAGCCAAAACAATAGGTCAGATCTGATCTTTACTAATGTGAATTAAGGTTTCAAGATTGAGTGTGAATTGGTTTAGAGCAACAATGAAAGCCATATCTCTGATGTTGAAAGGCAAATATACAGAAGAATACTTTTATCTGTCTATGCTACAAGATAACCAAAACACAAGTTGCACAATTTGATTCAGGTTGCCTCGGAGAGGAGAAATGCGATGGCATTCTTTTATCAGTCAACCAACTTGTAATAACCTCAAGAAGAAATTAGTTGAGAAAAGATGAGGACTACTATAACCACCTTCTTTTACGCTTTCTCCACAGACTGATTAAATCCTGGCTTGACTGCGTAAATTCCCTCTAATCAGACCAACTCTGAGTATCCTGACTACCTGTGAGAAAGATTATAATGAAATATCTCTGAGCAAAGTATCCACCTTTCAAGCAACCAGCATTTGCCTCTGCAGCCATATAGAATTTAGGGCTATTTTCTGTTGCTGCAAATAGAACTGAAAAAATAATTGACTTGCTGGCTCTTTTCCATAGCCAAAAGAAATAGTTATGGTTTATCTAAAACCTTTTTCCTAGCCAAATGAAAATACTTAGTATTTTATGATTTTATATTTTGCTGTAACTTAAAGGTTTCAAAAACAGTGCTTTAGAAATGCTTTTTTTAAAGCTGTGATTTAAAAAGTAAATATTACATTATATTACCTGATGTGATTTGAACTCATTTACACAAACTAATGAATTGTTCCAGTTGGGAGGAACTCTAACCCCTCTCTTTATCTACCAGACTTTCCAGAGTTTGGAAGCATTAGGTGTATATTCTGGAGTTCACGTGGCCAGCTGGGTTTCTGCGGGCTAAGTTGGACCTTTGGTGGTTCAGATTTGTTGTTGAACATTTGTTCCGTCATTATCTTTGATGATATAACCAACCACGCTAATTTTGGATATAATTGTAGGTAAGCATGGTGTTTGACCATCTGTTGCAGTGTCTATAAAAAAGATTGTTCTGGTACAATACATTTAAATTCCAAGAAATAAAGAACTAAAACCATGCCTGCAAAAAAATTTCTAAGGGTTTAAAACTTTATTCATATAAACAGACTGACTATTTTGAAAGTGGTTTGTGTGTAATATACTCCACATTTTGTTGTTGTTGCATGGTACATGCACCTCTCCTCTCCCCCTGCTTTATGTTCATATGTAAATTTATGACCTTTTTTCTCTTGGTTTAGGTACATCCTGCTGATGATGCTGCATATATTACAGTGCAAAACAATGGTGACCACAATTTCAGAATAAAGAATTGGATAACTAAGTTGGGTTGTAAAACTATTAAACAACAACAACAAGAAACAAACAAACAAACAAATCCCACCAAAAAACAAATCCACACTTATTGCTTTTGATTTTACTTCTGTAAGTGAAACCAGAAAATTGCTAAGAGAGTAGAGACAAAAGATCAAGCAAGAAGTTAATTGTTATATTCTTCTGCACAGAAAGATAATACTAGTCAAAATATACTGTGATAAATCCTCTCACAATTAAGCACTAAAACACTAAAAGAAGCACAGTTTTTAAGATTCATATCAATAAATCTTTAGAAAACATGAGTATTTTTCTCATTACCAGTCATTATTTCACATTTCCCATTGTGGATTTTCCTTTGGCAATCATGAAGGATAAGAGAAGACAATTGCTTTAGAATCTTGTTTTAAAAAGTACATTAAAATGCCATCAAATATGACTGTACAATACTTGAATTGATTCCACTCACAGATCCATGTTAGTCCTCACTGACCTATTTTTATCATTTTTTTTAATATATGTATTAGGTAGTAGTTTGTGTTGGTTTTGTTATTAGTTTGCTTGGTTTTTGTTTTTTGGGGGTTTTTTTTTAGATAATTGTAGCATGCAAAGCTGAATGAACTAGTGCTTAAATAGCTTAGCATGTGAGCTGGTACTTGGCCTTTCCTGCTTTTCATCAGAAACGCCTTTCCCTATTAACCTGGAACAAGATAATGATGGAATATTTGAAAGCTTATAAAACCTTACAAAAGAAGCAAGACAAGACTGCAGATACAAGTAAAGAAACTCAGCAAAGACTATGCAGTACCAGAGTACAGCAGAGAACCTTCAGGACAGGGGAAAGCTAGAGAATTAGAACTGACTAACGGAAAGTGAATGGAAGGGATCTAAAACTGTGTCTACCCAGATAGTTTAGCCTGCTCTTGAAGTCTTAAATATCCTTGACATACCTTGAATTTGGTCATAAAAGCATCTTGTGTAATTAAGACCTGTGTTCCAGAGCCTGAGCTTTGGTTTTCTGAGGATATCAGCTGAGGGCCCAAGATGAGAGGCTTAGTGCTCCTCAAAAAGCTGTTCATAAATTACCATTATTCAAGCTCTGAGCAGAAGTATCTACTAATCTAAGTCTATCAGTGTGAAACCCTATCTCAGAAATCAAATTTGAGTTTAAAAAAACAAACAAAAGAAATCCACCAACAGCTACTAATTACCCATTCCCTTAGCAATTCTGATCATCCTATTGCTAATTTTTAAGACTAGATGCATTTGGACACTGGAACAATTCTCCTAATTCCTTATTTTGAGAGTTTTCTGGCTTATCTACCTCTTCAAACTGAAAAAACATGAAGACTTTGTTTCCTCTAAAAAAAATCTTACTCTGATTATTATCAGTTATTTGCAAGCCCTATGAATTCACAAAGAGTTATTAGGGGAGCTGCTGTCAAAGTCCTCTCAGTCCTGGTGACATTCTTCTCTCTGACAGTATACAGCACATGACAGTCAAGAATGCCATATGAAAACAAAGCATATAGCAAGGCTCAGGAAGAATAGTGCATTTTTAGAGGTATAGTAGAAATATAAATTAATCATCAGACTCAATGCTTGAAGGGATTAGAAAGCTGATGATGTATAATGAAAAAGATATTCTTCTATTAAGCAGAAGCAGCACTTAATTTTCTGGCTTTAAGGTTTCCTAAGGCATGTTGTACAGCACTTCTGATCCAGGGAGCTGTCTGCAGTGCAAAGCCTAAAAGTAACATAAAATTCCATGAACAAGTTAAAAATTTAGCAAGATTATGAATAGAAATCAAGTCTGGGAGGTATATGGTATATCCATATAGAAAGCAAGGCCACTGGAGATGGGATTCGGGAACTTCACATCTTGATTAATCTCTGTGTGTGATTGCCAGTGCTTATTTAAGTTGCTTCTGACCTGAATGCTCTAGAGAAATAACATGGGTTATCACTGGAACTTTGACAATGTTTGGTAATGAGAGCCTGAAAAATGGGAAAGGTAAGTTTGTTAAGTTTTTAAAAAAATCCACTGTTTTCTTTTAATGTTTGTCACTTAGCACGAATTTAGAAAATTATGGTTAGTTGAATTATAAGTTGCTGAATCTTGATTTTGACTGTTAAGCTTCCAAAAGGAGCTTCAAAGGAATCCAGCAGACCTCATGACTCAGAAAGATGCAAGAGTAATTGGCAGTAATTTGCAATTTTTTTCTCTACTATTTGATATATCTGATTGTACTAATCACTACCCTTCTGTGCAACTGGGAGATGGACAGCCAAATAAACTGCTCCATTTGGTAAAAATTTGTTATCATAACTAAGAAAAATCACAGAGCAATTGACTTGCTCTTTTTACATGTAAACATCTTTACAGATTAAGTTCTGTTTCTCCTTAATAAAGCAGGTTATTAAACTTGCTTATAAATTTCTTAAACAGTTGTCATCTTTGAAAATCTTAGAGGTGTTTCTTTTTCAAGCTATAATCTATGTCATTGATAAACCAGTTACAGATTTCAGAAGTTAAATGATCTTGAAAATGGGAAATTAGTGGTAATAATTTAAAAAATCAAACTTTTTTTTAGCACTAAAGGTCAGGGTAAAAATAGATAGATTTTGAAGTAACAATGCTAATCATGCATGTCACCTTACAGCCATAATCTTTTTATATAGGTTTAGATTGGATATTAGAAAAGGATTCCTTACTGTGAGGATGGTGGGGCACTGGAACAGCTTGCCCAGGGACGTTGTGGATGCCCCATCCCTGTAAGTGTTCAAGGCCAGGCTGGTTGGGACTCTCTCTGAGCAACCTGGTCTAGTGACAGGTGTTTCCTCCTACCAGGCAGTTCCCACAGGGGAACTACATGATCTTTAACGTCCCTTCCAACCCAAACCATTTTATGATTTTATGATAAAGGAACAGACAAAGTGGAACTAAGGCACTGAAGATTGTAACAATCAAACACTCCAAATTTTCTCATCAAAATGGTTTTTAATGGACATTGAATGCAATGGAGGTTTGTAATCAGCCTGAGTTGTATTTACTGGCAGAAGGTCAATCTCTATGAAGATGAAAACCAGCTATGCAAAAGGATCAAAAAGAACTTGTGTTTAAAGCTGGATGTGGGAGAAAGAATACTAACTGTGATTATTGGCTAAGGTTTCCTACAAAAAACTAATCACTGAAAAGTGACCGTGTTTAGCCAGGGTTGATCATAGTATTTAAGGAGAGTGCAGAAAAGATTCAACCAGAAAAAAAGGCATCATGTATCAAATGAATATGGACAGTGTTAAAGACTAGAAGAGCAAAGTCAATACCCTTTTGACACAGATGCTCCTTCTTTGTTTATTTTCCCATCTTTGCCTTAATTTTTTTTTTCCCTTCCAAGTGGCTTCTAGAGTCAGCTATCTGACTTGTCATCTTTCACAGGTTATATATACTTGTTGGGTTTTTTAACTATAAACTGGATAGAGTGTTTGGAACTGCCCTTATTTTTACCAGAATTTCATTCTCACAGAGTCCTCTATCACAGACATCTCTGTCTAATGAAAATATTGCTAGGAAGCTGTTTGACCAAATCTCCCTAATTCACCTGTGTTTGTGGTGTATTTAATTGGTGTTTTCATCTCTCCTTGAATTTTCACTGCTTTTCGGGTACTCTTTCTGGGCCGGGACAATGAACCATAAGAAACTCAATGCAGACAAAACCTGAAAAGCCCATACAGCTTAAGATAATACTCCTAACAATGCAATATCTATATTTATATATCTATATGTAATATAGTTATATATATATGCAGATGGGTTTGCACTGATTGATGTGTAGCTGGACAGGCATGGATTTGGAGATTGCCAGGCACACAGTTCCTAGGCAAGGGATGCTGTTCCTCCTTTATAGTCAGCAACAGTATGGGCTGCACTGCTTAGCCTGGGTACCACTCAGAAAAGTAAAACCTCTTGCTTTCCTAGTAGGAAACACTAGGTAGAAAGCACATTTACTTCCTAATAGAAGAATTTAATAGAGACACATCTAAAGGCAACTGAATTTGGGAAGTTTTGTCTGATATAAAGTGACTATGAAAACTACTCTTGATCAGGTTCCTACTAAATGTGTCTTCCTACAAAAACGATCTAGGCTACTGTTAGTTTTCAAACTCAAGTTAATACAGGGACTTCTCTGAACCCTTCCAAACTGGTTACAGTATGAAAAAATTCAAAGTAATGCTAAGTCTGAAAGTTTTCAATGCCAACATAATGCTTCCTCCACTGAGGGAAATGGTATCTTTTCTTAAACAAGGCAAAAAATACTTTTAAAAGTAATGGCTGCTTAAATCATTTAATGTGAAATAACACTGTCACAGCTTAAGACCTTTTAAGTCCTAAGATAATCACATTTTACTTAGGCATTGTAAGTAGATTACAATCTAACATATCACATGAAAAACACATCTCTGCTGCCATAAGAAGGTGTAATTTACAGATAAATAGCTAATAGGAGATTGTAGCTTCCTTGTAAAAATTCGTGAAGAAAAAGATAGAACTATTGCTTTCCTTGTCTTTTAAAAGGTTTTCCATTAAGGTATCTTCAGTTAGAAGTCCCCATTTTAATAATGAAGGCATGATGTAAGGCTGCATTCACAGAAAGACTACCTTGCATTTGATAAAACATATGGCAACATATGGCAAACTAACATATGGTAAAAGATGACTGTGTACATGAAAGCTGTAGTTTTCACTCACATTATCTGTCCAAGGTAAAAAAGAAAAAAAAAAGGGTTCCTTCTCCCTTCCATCTTAGATATTTTGATAAAATCTTCTTGCAGCAACTCCAATATTCTTTCCCTTTAATCTGTAGGGGTTTTTTCACAATTGTAAATAAAGATCAAAGGGTTTTGCTTTTGTAAAAACTAAAAAAAGCAACTTGACAGTATAAGGCACATGATATTGTGCGAAGAGTATCCAACATTAGATATGGAACTTAGGCTTTACTGAAGCATATGACAGTGAGAATAGGTGGGAAAAAATGAGAGGAGAGAAAACCATGACCAGACATGTCTAAGCAAGTACACCGAAACTGGCAGGCTTGGTTGGATATAACTAGAGATGAGAATTTGGCTCAAAGTATCTTTGATATTTATTTTAAAATAAAGAACATCTGTGAAAACTGAGAAAAGGAAAACATTTTCAATATTTTATATTTAAACATTTTGAGTAATAAAGCCCCACTCTAAGAACACAAAAAAAGTCAAATGTGCCCTATAAATGTACATATCTAGAAAGTAAGAACTGGTGTAACTATAGCTATTATTTCCCTGTTTTCTCTTCAGTGTACATTATCCGTATTGCCTTAAGACAGCAGAGAACTGAAATTTCCAATATTCTCAAAAAGGTGTTGAAAAGTTTGATGTGCATTTACTCTTAAAATCTTCAGGCTGAAATCTAATCTCAAAATTGCACCGTGTACAATTATTTTTGCATAGGATTAAGTGTCTTATTTACTCATTATGCATGCTATTCATAACGAGCATTTTATTGCTTCACTGTGGACTACAAAGGAAAATTAACTGACTAAATTAAACAGTAATGATGGGCAATGATCCCATATGGACTATGGTATGTGAAGGATTGTATTCAACCAACACTGATATTTTCTATTTCTCTAGGTGTATCTACAGTTAATATCCAGCCAACTACTGTTATTGTATACAGTGTGTTCTTCAAATCCAGGATTTTTGTTATGCTGCATCTAAACGGAACTCTTTCATTGGCCAAGGTTTACCTCATTACTTCTAACTGACATAAAACTGTTTATGAATCTTACATTACTTAGAGTCTTCATTTAAATGAAGGCTTTATCACTTATTTAGACAGCATGAGATATTTTAATTTCTGCCTACACTAAAGCTCACTGGCCACTGTGCTTGGGATATTATTATCTCAGCACTGAGCAAGCACGACATTCTCACTGTTTCCCACTATGATCACATATCTAGTAATGACAGCTACACAGTGTGTGCAGGTTTTAACATGAAGCCACTCAAGTATTTTATCTTTCAGTGGGAGCAGAAAATAATTATCATACTCACTCATCTTGTCAGTACACACATTTTATTTAGAGGATGGTTTTGTTAATAAGAGAGGAAAGGTTGTCCAGTGTCTGTTCATAAAATTGCACCCGGAAGCTGAGTGATGAGGTGAGAGACTTATTTCAGATCCCTGTTGTAGCTGATCTTCTCTGAGATCCTGAAATAAACTTTTCCACATGTCAAAGGAGTGCCCTACATACCAATTTGTGAGGTACTTTGTAGTGGAACTGATGAAACTGTTTCACTACATATAAGTCGTTCAATATTCATAAAAGAAGGGACAAAGGACTGAAATTTGGATGCCGTATATTAATGAGTGCCTTAATTCACAAACTACAGTAATTCCTTTTTTATTTCTTCTTGATTCAGCCAATAGATATGGAATTACTTGGACAATGTGGTGTAATTTGAATGGAGAGTTTTCCGAAGACTATCCAGTCCTGGTATGTGGGAGATCATTGTTAAGTCCTGCTCCAAAGAATACTGGGTCTAATGGATTCAGTACAGTGAGGTATATCTGCTTTTGCACACAAACTTCTATTTCTCTGCTACCTTTCATCAGGCCCTGCTCATAAGAGATGCAGTTTGGGAATTTGGCCAGGGCATAAGCTACACATCTTAAAAGCTCTGCAGTGCATAAAGAAGTTACACAGCAATCACTGTTTCAGCTGACACTAGCTCACTGCCAAAACCAACAGATACTTTTCACATATGGTTGGGGGAAAGAATAACCTACAGAACAGATGGAAATCCTACCTGAAGAGCATATCAAAACACAGGCAAACCAAGAGTGTCTAACACAGTCTTTAGTCCTCATCTTAAAAGTGCAGAAAGTAAGAATAATCTCCAAGTCTATGGATCCCTCTGCAAGATTTAGGTGCATGTCTGTTTCCTCAGAGAAATAAGACCTTTAATCTAAAAACTATATACTCCACACACTTTTAAATTATAGGCTCACATGAGACCCCTTCACTGATTTCCCAGACTAATGATGGCATTAGTTAAATATTTGAAATATCAAAATTCTGAAAGTCAAAATTTATTTACTGCATACACATGTCATGAAAGTACATTTAAATGTATTCTTTATTTTACATAGGAATCCTGGAAACCTTCAATATCTATCGAGGCTCATGAGTGTCTTGTGGAATTCACATCTGTCTAAGGCAAGGAGCATAAGTTTGAGGTGGTAACTGCTTTCTAAGCAAAAATTGCAGGATAGAAACAGCAACTTTTTCTTCTATTACAATTTGGAAATTTAATATACTAGATTTGCTGTAGTTAAGACTTTAACTCCTTTCATCTGTTCTCTTTCATGACAATGGAGTTAGGTCTGCACAATAGAATAAAGAAATGAAGTTATCCCAGGAGGAAGCTACTGAATGACAGTAGTTAATTGAGCTAAACTCTTTTTTTTTCCACTCACTCTTCCAATTTCCCAGCGGTTAAGAATTTTTTTCAAAGGTAAAATTACTTTTCACCCCCTAGGTTTTACTTTTATTATAATGAAAAAGAATAAGTGAAATGCATACAAGTTTCTACTTTGTTTAAATGTAGTTTTCTACAGGAAATAGTAAAGAAGAAAAACACAAGCGTGTAATCAGAGAAAAAAAAAATCTGACAACTGGTATGGAGAGAGTGTTACTGGCTGCAGTGTCCAGCAGTGCCCAGAGCCAGCATGGCTCCTGACTCACCTGACAGATCCAACTGCAAAGCTCAGCTCAAGGGATGAATAACATGCGCTTAGGGGAACCCATTACTGCATGCAACACCAATTCCTGTGCATTGATCGATGCTTATCTACACTGAGGCCTAAAGGTGGACCTTCTGTCTTGAGCTTTGCAAATTTCTCTCGCTGCATTTTTAGCCAGTTTCTTACAGCCTTTCTCAAGATGGATAACATGTCATTAAGCAACGGAACTCTCTAGAGCAACAAGTAAGATGCTGAAGACTGAGCTGTGTGGAAGATATCAGAGAATAGCAGTTCTCCACAGGAGCTATAGCATAAAGCCTCAAAGTAGTGCAAGATTTTAGCTCTTCAGAAGAACCTTGCGTAGCTTACCTTTTCTTCCGCCCTCACTATTTAAAAAAGAAAATACCAAATCCAAAAGCAGACATAGGGGGTGGTCCCTCATACCCTGTTAAGCTTTAGTTGATCTACCGTGTCCTGTTTTTACTATAATTTAATGTAATCCAGAAATCACTGTATTATTTGGAATTGTTCCTCTACAAAACTAACACTTACCCTCTTCTTATACTTCCAGACAATCAATATTCTTCTAGTTAAAACCAGATAAAATGTAGGCAGTTATGACTTATTCCTGCATAAGAAACAAACCACACTAGTGTTCACTATTGTTAGCCTCCAAAATTCTCATTTTTCAAAGACTTATTTTCTTTTTAATACTCACTAAAAATTGGCAGAATATCATGATATTTAGCCATGATAACACAATAGTTCTCTAGCTCATTATTTTCCTCTAGCTAATATAGTTTATCTAATTTATAAACCTGTAAATTTAAGAAGGTTTTAAAAATAGTTTATTATTCAAGTTTTAATTTTTATTTTCTGTGGTTTTGCCCTTTAATCTCAACCTTTTGTCCTGTGAAAGTAAAGGAAAAAAAAAAAGGCAAGTCCCTCTGACCTAACAAATTATTACACTGTTAAAAAGTCAAATATAATGGGCTTCTAGCAGTGTTATGACCCTGGAAGATATGAGGTCAGTAATTAAGGGGGAAAAAAAAGAAAAAAAAAAAGGAAAGGAACAGAAAAGGATGAAGACTACTGAGAACAGTCATGGAAGTGGCAAAGTTCTGGAATCATAGTAATAGTGATGAAAAGAAGTCAATAATCTAGCTTAACACCAGAAATAATTCATGCTTTGTAGCATATTCACTATGACATTTACATTAATGAGAGATATATCCAACCTCTGCACTAGTACCAAATAATAAATATGTATTTATATATATGTGTACACTTATGAGTCAATGTATCTAACATTTTGTCTTTTATGTTGTACAAAACTAAATGTTAAAAACATTCTTCTTTCAATGAAGAGTGTTTTTTTCCAAAATCTCAGGGAAAAAAACCACCCAACACTAAATCTTAATAGATAAATTTTAAATCCTTCTACAAAGTATTAAACCAAAAGAGTAGTAATAAAAAGCTGAAAATCTGGTGGCCTTCAATATCCCTTTTTGATTAAATATAGCTTGGAATGTAGTCAGAGTCAGAAACATGTCACTGCTAGAAAGGTGGGGACATTGGATGATAAAAATATGCTCTCTATTATCCAGTACTAAGGAAAGAAAGTGCTAGCAGTAGAATGTAAGTTGAATATTTCTGTGCAAATTTAAATTGAGATTATTGGAATAACAGATATAGTAAAATGGAGTCAGACATAGATATTCGGATTCGCCAAGTTTACCTAAACATTCTGATACATCTTATAGATGCTGAAATTAAATACTTAAATTAATCAAGATGAAACAATGCAGCAAGATATAGACCTAGTTTCCAGTCTCATACTCTCATTAGTGATTTATATTTAAGACCCACTGTGTTAAACTCACCTTTACTACTGTGGGAAATACTGGACATTAAGTTGCACTCAGACAAAACTCCCACTGAAATTAAGTATTCCAGGGATTCCAGGTTAGTGCCAGGCAGCTAATCTGCTATTTCCCTCCTA
The DNA here is from genome assembly GCF_047495875.1 of Pithys albifrons albifrons. Taxonomy (NCBI): domain Eukaryota; kingdom Metazoa; phylum Chordata; class Aves; order Passeriformes; family Thamnophilidae; genus Pithys; species Pithys albifrons. The sequence continues at coordinate 103,296,965 of NC_092459.1, forward strand.
TAACCCATTGAATGCTCTTACCAGTATCTACAAACCTAGCCTTCTTGACAAAGTCAACTCCATATTATATTAACTTGCACACATACTTTGCATGAAAAATAACAGGAACTTAGTTTTAGGTCCAAATACTTAAGGAACAACAGGCAGAAGCAAAGCTCCTGCAAACCTACCTACTAGCACACTGATGTCTGAAAGAGATACTAAACCAGAACTTGGAAAATAGTGAAAATGTTACCCTTAGAGATGTAAATATGCAATTCACATACACTTACCCAAACACTACCTTTGATTTTAGCACAAAATTTTCTTCACACATATCTTAGGAAAGAATCATAACCAAATTCAATTTTATTGCCTGTTTTGTCTTCAATTCCTGTATCAAAATTCAGGGAGAAAGCAAGCTTAGCGATTGCTGTCTGCATTGAGCTGTGCTACAAAGTAATGAGGTAACCCTTTGCAGGCTTCCTATCATAGTCTCCTTGCTGTGAATAGGCTTCATCCATTTACAGTCCTGGAAAAGCGCTCAGCAAATAACTGGTTGATTATCATAATATCATCCGCTAGTGTTATTATGTTGTATCAGCATTTACATTATAGATTTCTATTTTCGGTGTTAAATTTCTAAACTGTGAACAAAAGCTCTGAACAGAAAGTTGATAGTCAATAATAAGTAATTTTTGCATGCATTTAAAAGGAGTAGTACATGCACTTTTCAGTATAGTGTAAAAAATGGTATTTAATTCCTATTTCAAGCCACATTACTGCATAAAGGCAACTTGACAAGGAATTCTTTTTCCTTAATTGTTTTTCCTTTAAGATGAAGAATTGGGGTGATGCAAGCAAACCTCTACATAGTGAACTTTGTGTGTTTTTCTCACATCCAGAATGTCTTTGTAAGTGTATCTCTGGACTACTTGCACAGGAATACCTCTGTACATAGTTCCAGTAAAATTCTTTATTCCAATGAGCACAATACAATGACTGGAGAGTTTTGATGAAACATTTAAATCCTGTAATATAAATTTGTGAATTTTTATTAGTAATTATTTAATATTTCTTAGATTTTGAAAATGAAATTTCTGAAACCGTTATATTTGATTTTAAAATTCTACCTTCTAATAGCTATTGTAATTTTTCAAATCCTTCAAGAAGAGGTGAAATCCTTTCTAATTAGAGTCAGCTGAGTTTTTCCATTGATTTCAGTGTAACCAAGATTTCACTTACACAGTCTTATATATATATAAAAAATCTAAGTATAGCAAAGAGCTCTGACTAACAGCAAGCGCAATCTGTTTGACAGATGATGTATTCTATGTACCTATGTACACTTCAGCTCATAACAATCCAACAAGAACAGGCTTAAGCTACTGAGTAATTGAGAAATGATGCATATGTTTTTAAGAATTGATTAAATGCAAAATATTAACATTTATGTTGGCCTATCAAATGCATAAAGTACATTTGGGGAAAAAAGCAATAAATTGAGTAGTTCTTTACATTTAAGTTTTAAAACCTAGATTTACTAAGTTAAAATGTAATAATTCTGAAATGTGCATTAGAAGGATGAATCCTAAATAGAGCTGGCTGAGTGTATCATGACTGTTCTCTTTATCCATTTAGCTAGCAGAGAAAGTGAAATATATTGGCAAGAAGAGTTGTCTGTTTTCTCCTTAATCTTATTGTGTACTTTTGTTTCTGCTGCAGCTTTCCGGAAAAATACATAATATTTTGCATTTTTAGATATCGTACTAATAGTTTTTTCTACAAAAGATATAACATTCTAGGCCATAAAAATACATATTTCCTTTTACAAAACACTGTTTATAGTTAGAAGTCATAATAAATAGGAGTAATTGTCTCATAATGAATTAGACTAACTAGTTTTAAATGTGCAATGCCTATGTATTTTACAAGAGTACCTCCTCCAAAACTTTACAGAGTGTTCCTGTGCCAACAACAATTTTGCAAGATCAAGGAAATCATACCACAGTGATTGCTAATGCTATGGTGAACTGTTGCTAAATATTGTTAACGAATGGATTATTATTGTACTAAAATGGTTCTAGTCTGTCAGACTAATTTACTTGAATTCAGTATACAGTTAAAACAGTAATAGAAAATATTAAACCTTTACCTTTCAATCCACAGTCTTTTTGTAGAAGTAGAATATTCCCTATATTAAAATAAAATACTCTCTATATTAAATCTTTGATAATTTTTTTGCACTGCTGCATGGAGGAAAAACTTGAGAAGGCAGTAGGTATTTAACTGGCCTATATTTTAAAAAAAGTGAAGGTTTTTTTTTCCCAATCTATTCTTCAATAGCACTGTGTTTTAAGCCTTTAACATTCTTACAGAAGATTGAGATGATCCTGCTATGCTGACTATTGTTAAACGAATCTAAATAGTCTGGAGTATCTAAAAATTCAATAGACATGTTGATTAGATGTATAATAAGCACAAATTTAGCTGATACAACACACTTAGAATTAAACTAAGATCATGAAAAAAGATTGATCTCACTCGGCCAGGCCAGGTAAGTCAGGTCCAGGAAGGACCAAAATTTCTATTTAGTAGACAGAAAGAAAAATTGTGTTTAAGAAATATCTAAGGATAATTGCAGGATTTAGATCTCAGAATTACTGTCTTTATTTAGACCAGAGTTATTTTGGTTTTGGTGTGCTTATTTTTTACCAAAACAATCATTTTGCAAAAGATTCCACAAGCTGATAATTCTTGGAACTTTTTATTTTCTCTCTCCCTCCATTTGCTTTCTTGAAAAGAAATTAAATACAATGAAAACGGCTACTTGCTTTTTTATCTTTTTTCTTTTTAGGCATTTATTCAATATGCAACCTTTGAAATTTGTTGGCTTCTGAAAGCCAAAGTGAAATTTACATATACATTCATATTGCACTAGTTTAGTTTTGAAATTCTCCAGCAGTCTTCAAAGAGTATCTTTCCTGTCCCAAACTCATATTACCTAGAATTTTATAGCGTAACATACTTCAGCCAAAAATTATAAACAAGTTTTAGTAACTACAATTTTCATGTTGTAATTAAAGCTTGTCTAGGTCACTGAGGAATTGCTCAGACATGTGATAAGCATTTCTGTGTGATGTGTAAACTACTGGTATAAATACACTTGCACATAGAAACACACCCCCTTAAATACTAAGTTGTATAAATAATAGCATTAAATGACAAATTTATAAGGGCTATCAGAAGTCAAACTCACAGAGACATTTTCCCTTACAAGGCAAAAAACCTCCTTGGTAAGCTCACTCAGGAGGGAAAACAAGTAAAACATGGAAGCAGATATTAAACACTTTCTCACAAGCACTTGCATGTGCACTGTTCTTTACATTACACAGAGAGCTGGACAGCTGAACTGTGCAAGGGCTAACTGGTACCGCACTAATGGCTAAGTGGCAGCAACACAAACTGCACAATAGTAGATCTCATAAATGCTACCCAGACAGTGGATCATCAATTAAAGAGGTAAGGTTTACATTCACTTCCAATATATTTCATCTCCGAGCAACAAGGTTCCAGGAGTGGTTGACTGAAGTACAGGATCTTTCTTATTCCCTTATACCTAACCACAACTGATGAACAATATCAGAATTTCTTTCTTGGATATCATAAAAAATGTACATGATTGAAGTCTGGTGGCTTTGTAGCTGAGACAAGAAAATGCTCAGGTTGCAAACAAAGCACTAAAAATTGCTGCTAAAAATACTTTGGAAAACATGGTGAGAAAATATTTTTTTGCATCTCAAATTAACTTTGTTCCTCTGAAAGATTACTGAGTAAGACGTATTATAAAAGCAGAGTGAGGCTGGATAGAACAAAATCTTACCATCTCTTTCCTGATTTGATTTTGTTTTACAGCAAACTAAAAATTAATCAATTGATAAAACTTTTCATATTAACGCATCACACAACCTGATTCACTAACTGGGATAACTAAGATCCATGTAGCATATTTTTCACAAGGGTCAAACATAGTGAGTAGTATAATTTCACACAATAGGCTGGAGTTTCAAAATCATCCACAAATATTGCAGTAAAATTTGAGAATATCAATTTCAGATATATGAATGTATCTCTCCATTTTCTCATCATTTTATGTCATGTTAGACGATACAAAACACAAGGCACATCCTGTAGTCTCTGTGCAAGTTCAGGTTTATGTTACTTCAATCTTTCCCATGTTAAACTAACAACAAAAATGAAAATGAGATTGGCTAACTTGATCAGTTGTAAACATCTTCAAGAAATTTTAAGTTTTGGATATACTTGCATATACTGTCAAATTCATCCTGTGCTCTATGATAGCATATCACAACTCTGATACTATGCTCCCCAGGGAAGTGCTGGTTACTGCACCACACCTATCAGAGTTCAAGGAGCATCTGGATGATGCTTTTAGTGAGTGATATGGTTTAGTTTTTGGCAGTCCTGCAAGAAGCAGGGAGTTTTACTTTGTCATCCTTATGGATCCCATCAAGCTTGGGATATTCAATGATTCTATAAAGTAGTAACAGCTAACTCCCTAGTAAAACATGTTTTGGTATGTCATTTCAACTCAGGTAGTAGCATCCCTAGGTGGAATGGTTGTACCAATATGTATGCAATCAAATACTGGATTTGCAATTGCATTTGCAGGAACTGGAATAAACTCCAGTAAAGAGCCTAGCAATAAAAACAATATACATTAAGCCATTAATCAAAGGAAACACAATTCATGGATGTTCTGAAACTCAAGTTTCTGTCCCTTTGCTTCATTTGTCAAAACAATATAGATGGAAGAAGAGAGCTACAACCTGATCTCCTAACCATGGACTAGTCAGCTCCATGACTGCATTCTGTCTGATTATTGTGGGGAATTGCAGTGTACTTTGAAACACATGTGTCTTCTGCCTACCCGCTGAGTTTAATTTCAGAGTCCAGCACTATCATTAAGAGAATTTTTCTTTTAATCTGTGTAGTATCTTACATTTATTCTCAAAAAAACCCCAAAAAACAGCTAGAAAGCTTTTCTTGACAGGCATATGCCTTTAGCTTCCCCTAAAGCAAGCAAATAATTCATCCAAAGGATACAGGAATGACATGTATAAGGTTCAAACTCTTTTTGGAGTGTTTTAAATGCTGCTTTTTTCCTTATGAATGGGAAACATGCATGTAGTCTAAATATCAGTGTCTGAAGTTATGCTTAGATGTTTTTGAGGTATCCAAACACTCGTTTACCTTTCTTAGGCATCCTCTCCTTTGATACAGCTGTTGCTTTTGAGCAAGTCAGATCCATAAAGTAGCTAAAAGCATGTCCAGAAAACACGTTCTACCAGATCATTTACATGTGCAGAAGATTCATTCTTCATATTCATTCTTGCATCAACAGGATTTACATTCACTTTATTTTCAGATTTACCAAAATATAAGCATGAAAGAGAACAGGATTAGAATAACTGAACCATGTAAACCTTGTAGTACAGTGAGTACAAACCATCACCAAAGTTTAGGTCAGTTCATACAGGAATAAAAATTACATTACTCAGCTCTTACTTGCCAGTCAGTGGAAAAAAAAACACAAAACCTTTCCTAACATCATCTTACTCTTTATTGATTCTTTTCTTCTTGTCCCTTTTTCAGTCCCAGTCTTCCTTACATAAGGATAATCAAATTACAAGAGCATTATCTGATCAAATTCTTCTTTGCCCATTTTCGGCTTCATCCCTATTATTAGAGTCTCCCCAGTGCCTTTAATTTAATGAAAAGCCCTGCAGCCTAAATGTCATTGCTATTCCAGATTCCTATTTTAAAACTTCAGGCCCTGCAAGGCCTCACAGAAAGCACTACATCAGCTGGATAAAGTAGACACAGCTGAATGCAGGTCTGAAGGAGTTAGGAACAGAACGAATCCCTGAGCAATAACTCTCTAAAGACAGGAAAGGAAAACAGGAATATGTTTCTCCTCAAAAGGGTGCATCAGGCATGGAAGAAAGTTTAGATGGTTGCAAATGATACTGGGTCTTTCTCAAGCAAAACCAAAAAGCTTAAATATTTTAAGTATTTTTTTCAATATCAAGTTTTTAAATAGCTTTATAAAAGTGTAGGATTTTTTTTCCTAACCTTTGGCACAAATAATTCTGATGTTGAAGTTAGATTAATATTTTTTTCAATTTGGTATTTGGTTTTCCTACATATAAGTCAAATAAGCAGCTGTGGGCAAAAATTTACACCTGCAATGAAATGCAGGCTCAGCCAGCATGATACGGTTCTCAAAATGCCTGTTTTCACTCTTATAGACAATTGACTTCCCAAAAAATCTTAAATGCACCAAAAATTATCTGCTTATGCTATCCTTATTAGCCAGTTGCACTCTAAAAAATTTAGTCATCCAATGAAAACCTTCTCAAAGATGAGCTAAAAATGTATCCCACTGCCTTTTCCTCAGGCAATTTGGACATTCATGTCAAAGTTATGTAAGGGGCATAGATAAGAAAATCCACATATGGTAATTCATACACCCAGTTTACTACAACATATGGTACAGTATAACATGAACATGTGTTCACTGCCTTCCTCCTCCCTCCATTTTTTTAACTTGGAAGCCTTCTAATTAATTTCTCAATGTATGTGTAGTTTTATATGTAGGTAAGGAAAGCACAGCAGCTAATAAAGAACTCCTTAAAATGGACAAGTGTAGTAAGTCCACATAAGAATAAGGGGGATGGCCAGCTAGGCTAACTATTCACATCTGAGGTTAGTACAAAAGAAAATGGTATTTTTTGTCAGTTCCATCAATGGGCACAGACTTCATGGTAGTTCCAGATTTTACTCTTTTAGTTCCATCTACTTTGCAGGACTTCAGTGACTACTGTATAAGGATTTTCTATAAGAACTGATTACCTTCATGCAAAGCACTTTCTAGAGTAAAAAGTCTGTTGAATAAATAGAATTTTAAAGTTACACATGTAAGTGTATTATATATGCATCCTTTTACATAAATCATGAGATATATGATACATAAATATTGCATATATATACATATCTTACACAGGTACTAAAAATTTGCACATTTTCCCTAAAATTGAAGGTATTTCAATGGTATCTAGAAGAAATGGCATCCAAACATAGAATGAAGTTCATCAGCTGCCTAGTTACATGACAGAGCCAGAGGCAACTACAAAGCATCAACACAACTGCCTGAGGAGACTGCCAAGGAGCCAGCTGCTGCTACTGGAAAATCTTCCAAACCTTTGCATCTGGGTCCTGTTACTGCTGTCCAAAAAAAGTCCACCCCAATAAATAATAATAATAACAATGACAATAACAATAACAACAATAATAGCAATAATATTAAAATAATAACAATAATAACAATAATAAAATAATAAAAATTTCATCTTGGTTGTGAAAAACTCTTTACATGTTATGTAACCCATTATAGGTATCAGGACAAGTTGTATGTTTTCTCACAGATATTCCTGTACTCTAATCATGCAATACATGTTACTCCTGACTTGCCTCTGGTGTCTTACATCATCTGAGCTTACATTTGAGCAGTTAAGATATTAAAGAAGCAATTCAGGCACCTAATCATGGATGTGTACTGGCATTTTAGACACCTAGATCCCACCTGCCAATCTTGAAGGACACAGTTGTCCAATAGATCCTGCAGATATTTAAAATCACTTGAGACTGTTAAATACAGTCCCCGCTCAAACAACAGGAAGGGTATTGCTTTAGCAACAACAAGAAGGTTGGACAGCAAGACAGTTTTATGGAACTCAGAAGTGAAAAAGCTATCTGTCTGCTCTCGAGTTGCTGGATTAGTGTAGTCGCAAGATGTAATTAGACAGGGTAAATACCTAGATGGGATTCACTTGCTCTACCTATTAAACAATAAAATCCTTTCTCTAAATACAGGAGTGGAAACAAGCACTTAAAAACCCCTCCTTTACAAGAATGCTTCTGCAAATTATCTCAGGTTGAGTTTGCTGTTCTTAAGACTGACAGTTTAACTGATGATAATTTTTTCACTATCATCCTTCAGAAATTATTGAAATAATTCTAATGACGAATCAATGAATGAATATCCAGAACGTTGCAATGGAATATGCTGACAAAGCTTTGATCCCTTCTGGTACCTGTGATCTACAGCTGTGTGAGACTCAGCAATGTAGGGCTTAATTTACCTCCTTGTAGAATTCTTGAAAGAGTAAAAAAAAAAAATCCCTATCAAACCAAGCAATTATGAAAAAAAAATCACATGAACAGAAAATGTACTTGTGTGTATAATTTTATTTTCCTCAGGTAAAGTAGGTTTATGTTGTTGGAAAGCCAGACAAGATTAAAGGTAGAACAGAAAGGGTGTACATTAAAAAGAGTTAGCAATGCAAACATGGCCTTACAGAAAGTTTAAAAGTTTTTTAGAGTTTAGAGGGTTTTTTCCTTGCAGAACATGGAGCTCAAATAGAACATTTGCTTAGGGAAACAATTATGTGGGCAATTCTGTTTCATGAGGTTGAAAAGATGAGTCATGAGTGTGCAGCACATGGAGATGAGGGTTCTAGATGGAAGACATATGTCTGATTTAGTTTGGATAGGAAATCTCTGTGGAGAGCCTCAGTAATGTGAAGCAGAGTGTCAAGCATTTGAAAAAGCCTGTACTCGTAACGTTGATTAGGATGATACTTGGATATCAGTGCCTTAGAGTAATATAATTAATCTTTTAAAACCTACCGAAAATCTGAAGGATATATTTTCTTGGGGTTAAGGTTCCAGTTTGTCACTTTCTCCTTCCATATGAAAAGTACAGGCACCTTTCATAAATGATCAAATCTAAAAATAATTCCATGAGTTAAGCTTTTTAAAAATTTGGAGCTATTACACAAACTTAATTGGTTCTGTGTTCTCAAGTACTAACTCATTGAATGATTTATTCTAAACAAGAATTTTCCCCCAGATGCTTATAGTATTTGAGAAAGGGTTTCAAATGAACCTTTTAAAATACTGCATTATGTTTCTTGAAGATTCACTGTGAAGTTTGATGAGAGAAAGAAAAGTGATTAATTGTAGTTTGCTGCCTTGCATTCCAAAATAGCAATTTTCCAATTTAAATCTCTTGTATATTTTTGTAAGAGTGTAATTCATATTCTCTCTTCTGTTACTTTTCAAGTTGAGATACAATTTAGATATAATTCCTTAATATTAAAATTAGGGGAAATGAGGCTCTTTTGACTAAATAATCAAGCAAAGAATGTGTTTTGGACTATGCTATAAATCATGCTTGTCAGATCCTTCAAAGAAATAATTCTATACAGTTACCTTGTCTATTATTTAGAAGTACTGTATCTGATTTACGTATGGTTGTCTCCCTTTAATCTAAGACTTTAAAAGGACTATCTATTTTCCATTTAACTTCAAAATTGTTAAATTTTATTTTGATTACTTCATAATTGCACTGCATGTGCATATTTAGAGCCTTTTGGGCTTCTGCGCAAAGATGATTTGGAAGTTTAATGATAACTAATGAATCATGGCAACCAAGTGGTGCTGAACTATTATATTCAAGAAACATAACTCACCATGAAATTACTGACACGTTAGGTTAAGCTGTTCTCTTGTTCTAAACATTTTTCAGGAATTTTCATAATGGAAATCTTCTATGAAACCAACAGACTAATTCATGACAGACAATCAAGCGTAAGGAAGCAATCTTGCGACATGGGTTTGTTCTGGAATTTTACATTTCAAGTACATCTTTAATAATATACTAATCACAAACTCTGCCACTGGACTATTCATGTCAAAAAGTTCCCTATGGTACACTTTCTCACAGAGATACATTTCATCAAAAATGTTTGTTTTCAAGTGATTTATAGTAAGAAACATCCCATTTTATATGGTAGATGTGAAGCTGAACTCTTTATTTATATGAATATTTATGAAAATGTACTTATGTATATTGTAAGTGAAATCCAGTTGAAAACCTAAAAATCTAAATATGCAGCTATGGTTTAAAGTTCTCTGTTTATAAGGCATACAAGATTATTATTTTGATTTCTACTTATAAACTGAAATATTAATTTGCAAACAAAAAAATTACCAAAAAACCAAGGAAAAAAGATGAAAAAGTAGTTGTTCTGCATAAGAGAAACATTGCAAAAGCCAAAAAACTGAGGTGAGATTTGAAAACTTCTTACACTAGAATTGTATTGAAGAGGACAGATGAAAACAGTAGTACTCACTAACTGGAAAGCTTAAAGTGAGAAAATACTTTGGAATATGAGTTGATAGTATGCATATGATCTGCACTATTAATAATTATAGCAATTATCCAGGAATTACTGTAATTCGATTATTCACTTTAAGAATTAAAGACCAACAATTTTGTGTAGCATTCTGTGTCACTATGCACTGCCATCTAAAATTGCAATCACAGCAAGACAGACATTTAAGTGAGTCAATATACATGTGGCAAAATATGTTTCAGACTGGGCTATACAGCTTATATGGGTCCACACATTAACAGGGGTTTGACTTGAGAGCCTTGACACCTACAGGTCTTAACAATAATCTCACCAGTTTGATGCTAGAGGGATCTATTTATATAAATTGCAGTCACACTTTTGATTCAGGCTCATAAATCCATTTGTTATCACCTCAGCCTCAGTTGATTTAAAGACCAAAGCGAAATTCAATGGGATGCAGGTACCTCAGCCATATAAAACCTGAAAAAATTTATTCTACAAGCTAATTTTGATAGTCAAATATAAGTTTAAAGATAAATTAAGAAACACAAGTAGAATTTTCCCAAATATTTCAGTACTTATTAGCACAATCCTTTAGAATTATGTTCTTTTGAAAACCTCATTATAGGTATCTATATTTAGGTATCTATAAGCATGTTTTATATATAGGTATCTATGTGCATGTTGAAACCTGCAAGCATATCTGTTCCTCTCTCTCTCCCCCCTCTCTATTAAAAATAAAAGAAGGCTTGAAGTGATTGCTGTGCCCATTTGAAATTATTTACCTGTGTATGTAATGCTTATTACTTCCTAGTAAACATTAATAAGACCCAAAAGGACTGTTTCAAGGGCTTGTAAAAATACTACTAAAAAGTAGAGGTTTTCTTTGTAAAGACCAAACTGCACCAAACAGCAAATGTTTCAAATGTCAATTCTAGCTCATTATTTTAACTCCCGTCCTGTATAGTCAATTGCCTCAACGTACATATTTAGGAGTACATATGAGCATTTTTTAAATGCTGGTAAACACTAGGTTTTTGAGGGAGGTTGGAGAAAGGAGAATTGAATTTTTTTAATGCTTTTTGGTGTAGCTCTTCTGTGTAAAAACCAAGACTTCTTATTTAACATTGAAAGAAAAACATAAACAAGTTCTTCCAGTCACTGAATCCTCCTCTCTTTGAACACATGCTCCCTTGTGACACAGGCTGTATCACAAGCTCACTTGTTAAAGCACTGGCATGCTGTTATTCACCTTAAGCTATTGAAGTTCTACTAACTATTCCATTAGCTTCTGTTATGTAAGTAAAATGTCAATTTTCTGCATCTCCCCATGTTTCTGATGAGCATCTAAAGGGTCCTATGGGCCTATAACAAAGACATTGTTTACTTTACAAAAAGACTAACATGAGGCAAAGACTTGTAATCTGAAGAGCCTGACATTTTTAATTTTCTATGAAGTGAGCACATGTATTTGTATCATGAATAAATCTAACTTTGAGCAATCATTGGCCAAACAGTGATATCCCTCCAGCAAAAGCAATTCCTTACTGTTTGCCTAGGTGTTATAGCACAATGCAATGACATCTGAATGTCCTCACCACTATTGTCAGCAACAGAGGCAAAAATTACCTTTTTCTTTTCAACGTACAAAACCCCCCAAATGTACAGGCAGAAGAAAAGTTAATTACAGTGACAAATCATCAAGAATACTGAAATGTGTATCTGTTTCCTCATAGAAAGCTGCAGAGTATACCTCCCACAAGCAATTTTGTGAATATATTCTGGCCTGTTCTAAAATCACTAAATAATGCATTTTCCTTTGGATGTTATTTTACAACAATTTTCTAGAGTAGAAGTTTTCTGATTGTATATATCTTCATACAGTAGTCCTGTCTGGCCCTTTCAGGTAAAACCATGATCCAATAGAATTGGCCACAAAATAAATAGAGCAGAAAAGGAAGATGACAAATAGGTAAGGCATATGCACCTAGCAACTCACTCTTTTGACCAACCCTCAAAAACAGTATGTGAATTTTCCTAAAGAACAATCCCCACCTGTATATGCAAAAAATCACCTGTGTGCCTTAACAGATAGTTAGAGGAATGGTTTTACTTGCACATACTGTTTTTAATCTACACAAGAGATACATCCATAGGCAGAGGTTTGTGCCTTCACAGCTCAAACAGATGAGCCTCCTCATACTTGCTGTGTAATCAGACTGATTCTCCATGGCACTGCATGCAGATCTATATACTGTAATAAAAACTGAAAGATCTCTCAAAAGATGTAAAACTTTCATGTTAGAGACTGAAGGAAATACAATTCTTTCTGTATTTGCTAAAACTTTATAGCATTAATGAAAGAATTTGAGGGAACAATCTTGGTATTGTATATCAAAAGATCTTACTGACTGCTCCTTGATGTGTTTGGATATTAATAAATTCTGAAGTCATAGATAACTAGACAAGCTCTGTGTACAACTTCAGTCATTGCCTTCTGACCTCAAGGACTTTCTTGATAGCGATAATTAGCTTTAAAATATTCCTCAAAGTTCTTGAAATTCAACACTTAACCATGTTGGCTTCTGTACTTGCACATGGCAGTTGTTCAAGGCAACTGGAAAACAACTCCCTAAACAGCTACAACCTACTTTTTGTTTAAATTTGATCAACTGAGTGGTTGCCAGCAAAATCTAAGTTACGCATTAGCATAAATATATGGAGATCTGAAAGGGCTTCTATATACAGCACATGTAAATTATTTACATCTAGTCAACTCAAGTGACTGCAGACATTGTAAGAAGCACAGCTGCTGCTGGTGATAGCTACCTTGAAGCTGTTTCTTAATGTGAATATTCATTATTACACTCCTAGAAGACTGTAGGGGAAAACATAGTCAATAAAAGTATGTTTGTGTTTTGTAACCAGTAAACAACGTTAGCAAAATAGTATGTGGAGGATATAGAGCAGCTGCTCTTTCCAAATGAATGCCTAATTGTGAAATATTTAGACCTCAGCACTATGATTTCCTTAAAAATACTTTTTCTTGTTAGGGTAGGTTAGATGTCCTTGTGCTTTATTTAGATTTTATTTTTTTATTTTTTTCCTCCACTCACCTGTTACCACAGAGTCTAAAACAAATAGTCATGGAACAAGGGATTTAGATAATGTAGCTTAATAATAATGACCTCTCTTTATACAATGCTTCTCATCCCAGGGCAACCCTACACACAATAGTTATATGTGGGAATTTTCCACTCATACAGCAAAATATACTTGTGGCACAGGTAATTAATTTGCCACTGGCACTTTGGATTGATGGAGAAACCCATAATATATGCACCACTATTTGATTCCTGGCCTTCAGACAGACGGGTGGTTGCCCAAGAACCACCAAGTCCAGCAAAATGTACTTCAGAACCTCAATGGCGAGCTCTTAAATATTACACAAGTTAGCATCCAAGCACTTGGGACTTGTATTCAAAACCTGGTTTTGACATAAAGCACATATAGAAACAAGATTTCCTTGCACGGACGTTATTCCATAATTGTGACTCCACGCAGGTAAATTCCTAAACCCATGTCCTGAGAATGATGCCAACTAGCAATAGACCTTTGCTCTCATGGCAGCAGCTAGCAGAATGTGCACTAAAATGAAAACTCTCATTCTCAGAACTAACTATGCCTTTGACCATTCTGAAGTGTCTGCATTCATAAATACAGCAGTCACAGACCTAGCACTTAATAATTTCACTCTTGTTCATTCCATATTGTTCTTCAGAAAAAGATGTGGTCTACTTAAATTATACTCTGTTCTAAGAAACAAACACAAGCAGTGTTATCAGTGTAACAATAAAAAAGATAAATTTTACTGTTCCAAATACCTCTTAAAGTTTACAATTTTCAAAACCACTTTTTATTTCCATAAAATAAATTATAGTGTTTAAACAATTTTTTTATAGACCTGAGTGAGAGTGGATACACATCCCACAGGAAAATTAGAAACAATCTTTCAGCAGCAAATATTAGGATGCATATCTTATTATTATCCCCAAAAGAGAAATGTGCCTATATAACTTCAGGTATGGTAATGATAAGGATTTTTTATTTATATTTGTAGAATGTAATAAGATTCCTTGACACTCTAAAATATGCAATTCATAAAGTGTCATATATATGGTTCTAACTGCTGCATGAATCTTCCCAGCTGAAAAGGCAAACTGTGCACAACAAGTAAATGTTGATGTTCACCATGAGAAAACTGGAGCGAAGTGTTTGAGCATCTAAAATTCATCTGACCTCAACCACCTTCAGGCTAGTTTTACTGAATTAGATAGCTAGCATTTATTTATAAGTAATCCACACCTATTGTCATCAGACATCACACTCTGAAAGACAATCTAGGTTCTTGTATCATGAACATCACAAGGAGCTTCTTTGATAATGCACGGTCAATAGATGTTTACCGCTCATCACTTAGCAGCACTGAGTCACCTGAATACAGCTTGGCAATCTTACTTTCAGACTCCTGCCATTTTGTTCTCTTAAATACTACCTACCTAAAAAGGTTATGAAAAAGATTAGCATATTGAAAGCTATGGTTTCTTAGTACCTGTTGACAATAGATTAATGCTCTATCAACTTTACTATACTGTGCTTTCTACCTAAAGTGTTTGCAAAGAATAAAAGAGGAACACAGATATAAAGGAAGACAGAAAGGCATGATGGGGGGAAGCTACAAACTGTTATGGACTTG
The DNA here is from genome assembly GCF_047495875.1 of Pithys albifrons albifrons. Classification (NCBI taxonomy): domain Eukaryota; kingdom Metazoa; phylum Chordata; class Aves; order Passeriformes; family Thamnophilidae; genus Pithys; species Pithys albifrons. The sequence continues at coordinate 103,311,983 of NC_092459.1, forward strand.
TTCTACAACTAATTGTTCTGAACCAAGTTGTAGTTTTTCCTGTACTTACTAAATGCTTCAGATAAGTTTCCACAGTTTATTAATTTCAATACAGTTCACAGTCACTTTCTCTTTTCCATTCAATGGACATGTTGAGTATCACCCTGTATCTTCAAATGTCAGTTGGTTGCACAAAACCACTGCTCTTCCTACTAGACTGGGAGTTACTGTTCATCTAGCATCCCTCATTATGCTCTAGACAATGAGTTTTTGACCTGGACTAAGAATAAAGTCACATTCACAGTCATCAAGAAACAAGCTAACAGAATGACAAGTTTCACGTGCAGTGTGCTTCCCATACTACTGAGATACAATGCCAGGTGTTCCGATAGATAGTTAATGACTATGATATTTAATTTATATTTATTTAGGCATTGAAGGAAATTATTATTATTATAGATAATTGTTAAACTGTTAGAGCACATAAAATGATGTTTTCTTTCAGTATTTGGTACTAAATGATAGCAGCGTGGAACATTTAATACAGCTTTACATCTGCTGTATCTCAAACTGTAACAGAGGAATTAAAAATTAATAAATAATGGAGTTGTCTTGCTTTGGCAAAGAAATATACTGTAACTCTCCTTTTTCTTTGCTTTAAATTTAAAGAGACTAAATGCTCCAAGGCATAGGTATCATAAGGAAACAGCTGGATGAAAACCAGAAAGACTACTCAGCCTGAATCTTCTATAATGAGTTTTAGAAAAAGAACTGAAGCCTTTCACATTTTCTATCCTTACATTACTATGCCATTTGGGAGGGGGAATTAAAACATTTCACACATGTTTTTCTGGGGAATAAGTGCAAAAGGGAAGAAATACTACTTTATAATTTGAATCACCTCACACACAATTTGTATCCTATTGTTTGTATGTTTGTTTTAAACTCTGGTGATGTTTTTCGATTTAGTATTTACTTAAAGAGCTTGGAAAGTTTGTACTTGGATTAGCAAAAAAACACAGTTATTTTCTACCTACAACCAACTAAAACCATAGCAACAATTGTTTTCTAAACCTTTCCAAGAGAACATTAATCTACCTTTACATGCAATAAGCATTGGCAATCACAATGAAGGATAATCTATTGAATTATATGATCTTAACTCTTTTAATTCCCTTTACTAACATAAGTAAATATTTAATTATAACAAGTGGTTAATCTGTTTCCTCCTTTTTGTCTTAGGCTTGTGTTCTTTGGATTAGAATTTTCATTTACTGAAAAGTAGTTTTTAGCTACCTATTTCTTATCAGCAATTATCCTTTTATTATCTCCCTTTTCCTTCATCTCCTATACTTGTTCTTTTACTCTCCATTTATTTCTACCACACCAATCCCTGCTTTTTCTTCTGCACAGAAGCTTGTTTTCTAATCTGTCCTATAGAAACTTTCTCTGTAGTATTTAAAAGCCCTCATTTTCAGCCAGATGTTCTAAGCATATGCTGAGATGCCTTATGATTCAGGGCTATACAGATGTTACAAAATAAGAATTCTTGTAATGCTCCTTTGGAATAGCTTCTTATAGAGAAACAGAGGGCCAGGATATTCTGACCTCCAAAATATACCAGAGGACCTCTACAAAGGCAGCAGTGGAGTGTAACCAAGCCTTTGTTATCATGCTTTCACAGTTAAATAGATAATGAATACAGGAAATAAAGGAAGAGTTTTCTGATACAACAAAACTAATCAGACGATCTGAGTTAATAGCATATGAAATGCAGAGTGAAAATGCACTTGAGTATATGCAAGAAATGCAGAGGTACATGAAACATCAAAAGGTAGCAATTAGATGTGACTGTGATCAGCATCTAGTCATCAATAAAAATAACTGTCAGATTTATCTAAGTCAGCTATCACTACAGACAAGCCCAGTTTATGTAGAGGAAATTAGAAAGGATATAGAGGTAAAACAGTCATGGTACATGCAGTGCCTTCAGACTCAGAATAAGCTAAATAGTAATAAGTTAGCCATCAGTGATACTTTTTTTTTTTAGGCTAGGCACAGAAAATAAAATGTAAACACCACTACATGGTTAGAGAAAAAGCGAATGAAACACGTGAAAGCATATCCAAGGTATGTGTAACTACAAGTTTCTACATGGACTGGGCACTCTGGTGGCTCAGATCCATGTCAAGTTTCAAATTTTCTCTAAATGGAAGAAAACTAACTGTATAGGCTTAATCCTGTCTGTTATTAGTGAAAAGGAGGGCTGCTCAGAACTACATTTTCACCATTTGGAAGAATCTTGTAAAAAAAAAAAGAGTCAACTTTAACTCTTTATAGTCCAGTATACAATACAGTAAAAAAATAAAAATAAAATAAGGCTTTAGGCTTAATGGAGAGAAAAAGATTTCTTTTAAACCTAAATGGAACTTCAAGTGAAATCAAATTTCAATTTTAAAAGGGAATAAGGTTTAGAAAAGTATTTCTGAACAAAATGTAATTATGACCCCATTTTTAAATAAAAACACTTTCTATTTTCATAGCCATTTACAGGCTGCCAATTTAGCATGGTCATTCAAGATGAAAGTTGTTTCATTAAAATAATAAACAAAGAAGGAAGATAACTATGTACGATTGTTTAAGATACAGGTTGGCAGATTCTCTCTACAATTAATGAATGAATTAATTAAACTTGACAAAGCCAAAAAAACCCACTAGACAGCTTGTCCAAGAAGCAGTTCCAATTAGGCAGATGACCATAATCCAAAGAGCAGTTAAGGTTACTTGAAAACTAACTGGTCAAAAAGTTAGTGAGTGAGGTTGGAACTTCAGCATTTCTGCTTTGGTTAAAGTCACAAGCAAGCACATTTGACTAAATTAAGCAAAACTTCAAAACCAAGTGAAAGAGTTAAGGAGCTGAAGTGCATTGGAATAAAACCTCATCAAACCTGCAGTACCCACTACTTTTTTCTGTGCAGGAATTGCTCACACTTTATTACAGTATCATAAAGTACTAGTTGTGGAACTATTATAGTGAAATGTGAGCTGTTGGTGCTAGATGTTGCACGTCTAAGATAAGCATGTTTGGGCATCACATACTGTCTGAGCTCTAAATTTTCTTCAAGTTTGCTGGCTCTGAGCTTGACAGTTTTAAAATTCACTTTGGAAAACAATCTCAGGTGATAATTTCTCAGGACAGTCAGCAGCTAATTAACAACCTGAATGGTTACTAAAAGAAAAATGTGAAAGATAATGCATCAAGAGTTTCCAAATATAATCCTGTTTCCAGGATTTTCTTGGGTTTTGGTATTGTTTTTTGATATTGTTTTTCCAAGGCAAAGTCGTTTCAAAATAAACTTCATTAATTTTACAATGAGTAATACCTCACAGCCATATTCACCTTTAATTACAGTAATTTCTTACTCAGACTGATGCTTCCTCTAAATGGCAAATTCTTACTTTCAAAGACAAGTGATTCTGAGTAATGAGTGATCACAATAGTCTTCTGACATTCCCTATACAGGATTGGTTTTGCATTTGCGTTTTCTCTTATCTATATACTAAAGAAAACAGGAAGTGGATTAAGGATATCAGCTTTGACTTGTTTTGTTTTAAAAAAAATTGTTGATCTTGGAATTTACACTTCAGAACTTTACACAAATGTTTTTAAGAAAGCCACAAATAGAGAAGGAATGTGTTCATTTTCTCCAGAGTGTGTGATCAGCTGATTTCTTTAAAATTTCAAGTCAGACAGTTGAGGATATATCTAACAAGGACTCCTTAGAGAGAAACTAGTATCAATTACTTATCAGATGTGTTGTGGCAAGAAAGAGGAAAGAACCACACAGCTGATTAAATGCTACTATAGCATGTGCTTGGGCGTACATGTACCTGAAATGTTTGGCTATCTGCTCTGTGCTGTCAAACTGAAGTGCTTTTGGAGATATTCAGAAATGAGATTTTAAGCATGCTGCAGCATTTTTTACCTCCTGTATCACTGAAGACCTCCTATTCAGCATGTCTTTCTCTTCAAATTTCCACCTACACACCTAGGTGTGGTCATGGCTTTGTCTGGTCTCCCAGCTGCACATCTCTGCAAACTTTTACTCTGCACTTGGAACTATTTTTCTATCAAAGTCCCTGAGATAGTGATTCATTTCAATGTCTAAATCACCCCTCTTCTCACTCTGTTTTCCTGTGGCTTCAGTTTCTAGCTCTGCACTAAGATGTCCACCACCACATCCTCCTGTGAACTTCGACTATTGAGTCTATACTAGCACAGGAAGTAAACAACAGTCATTCCAATACTTGATAAATGTTACAAAATAACAGGTGTGCACAGGGTGAACAGTCAAGTATGTGCAACACTTACACTCTAAATAAACAAATGCCAATCAGAGTCAAAATGGCAGTGTCATCAAAAAATGACCAGCGAAAAAAAGGTTGATGATGGTACTGATGGTAGGTATTGGTAACAGGTATCATCTCACTGAGGAAAAAAGGTCTGGTCACAGTTTTCAACATTATGTGATTCCCTGCTGTGTGGAATAGGACACCCAGGACAGGATTCTTCGCTGGGATCACCTATCACTTTTCTGCAGGTCACTAGAGAACTTTTCTTTCTCTCTTCACCCATTTTTATTTAAGGCAATGTGGACGTAGTTCTACGTCATCAGATACACGTACCCGGAAAAAAGCAAGCTCTGTATATGTGAGGCTTCCCCAACTTTCACTAGGTTCTCTAGTTTGCTATAATACCTTCTAAAATACATTCATTATTCCTTCTTTATCTGCTACTTAGGACGACTATCTACTTCATGTTTTCATAGAATAATAGAATCATAGAATCGATTGGGTTGAAAAAACCTCTGAGATCATCAAGTCCAACCCTTGGTCCAACTCCAGTCCGTTTACTAGATCATGGCACTCAGTGCCACGTCCAATCTCAGTTTGAAAACCTCCAGGGATGGTGAATCCACCACTTCTCTCGGCAAGCCATTCCAATGCCTGATTACTCTCTCTGGAAAGAATTTTTTTCTGATATCCAACATAAAATTTCCCCTGGCAGAGCTTAAGCCCGTGCCCCCTTGTCCTATTGCTGAGTGCCTGGGAGAAGAGACCAACCCCCACCTGGCTAGAACTTTCCTTCAGGTAGTTCTAGACAGTGACGAGGTCACCTCTAAGCCTCCTCTTCTCCAGGCTAAACAAGCCCAGCTCCCTCAGCCTCTCCCCATAGGACTTATACTCCAGTCCCTTCACCAGCCTTGTTACTCTTCTCTGGACCTGCACCAGCACCTCAATATCTTTCCTGAACTGAGGGGTCCAGCACTGAACACAATACTCAAGGTGTGGCCTCACCAACACAGAGTACAGGGGAAGGATCACTGCCCTGGGCCTGCTGGCCACGCTATTCTTGATACAGGACAGGATCCCATTGGCCTTCTTGGCCACCTGGGCACACTGTTTGCTCATATTGAGCTTCCTGTCAATTAGTACTCCAAGGTCCCTTTCCGCCTGACTGCTCTCCAGCCACTCTGTGCCCAGCCTGTAGTGCTGCATGGGGTTATTGTGGCCAAAGTGCAGGACCCAGCACTTGGCCTTACAGAACTTCATCCCATTGGAATCAGCCCATCTCTCAAGTCTATCCAGATCCCTCTGCAGAGCCCTCCTGCCTTCCAGCAGGTCGACAATCCCTCCCAACTTGGTGTCATCAGCAAATTTGCTGATGATGGTTTCAATCCCCTCATCTAAATCATCAATAAAGATGTTAAAAATGACTGAACCCAACACTGACCCCTGGGGAACACTACTAATGACCGACCACCAGCTGGATGCAGCTCTGTTCTCCAGCACACTTTGGGCCCAGCCCTCCAGCCAGCTCCTAACACAGCAGAGGGTACACTTGTCCAGGCCATGGGCTACCAGCTCTTGCAGGAGTATATTATGGGAAACAGTGTCACAGGCCTTACTGAAGTCTAGATAGACCACATCCGCAGCCTTCCCCTCATCCACCAGGTGGGCCACCTGATCATAAAAAGAGATCAGGTTGGTCAGACAGGACCTGCACCTTCGAAATCCATGCTGGCTGGGTCTAATCCCTTGTCCACCCTGAAGGTGCTGTGTGATTGCACTCAGGATGATCTGCTCCATAACCCTGACAGGCACCGAGGTCAGGCTGACAGGCCTGTAGTTGCCAGGGTCCTGCTTGCAGCCCTTTTTGTGGATTGGGGTGACATTCACCAATTTCCAGTCATCTGGGACCTCCTCAGTGAGCCAGGACTGTTGGAAGATGATGGAGAGTGGCTTGGCAAGCTCTTCTGCCAGCTCCCTCATCACCCTGGGATGGATCCCATCTGGTCCTATAGACTTGTGAGGATCCAGATGGCTCAGTAAGTCAGTAACTATATCCTCCTGGAATACAGGAGGGCTATTCAGCTTCCTCTCCCTGTCTACCAGCTCCAGAGGCCAGTTGTCCTGAGGGCCACCTGTCTTACTGGTGAAAACTGAGGCAAAGTAGGTGTTAAGTACCTCAGCCTTCTCATCTTTGTTAACTGTATTCCCTCCAGGACCAACAGAGAATGGAGGTTTTCCTTGCCCCTCCTTTTGTTATTAATGTATTTATAGAAGGACTTTTTGTTATCCCTAACAAAAATGGCCAAATTAACCTCAAATTGCACTTTTCTTTCCCTGATTTTTTTCCTGCATGATTTAGCTATCTTCATAAATCCTTCATAAGTAGTCAGCCCTTTTTTCCACAGTCAGTAAACTTCCTTTTTATCCCTCATTTCCTTCAGAATCTCCATATTTAACCAAGCTGGTCATCTTCCCCTCTGGTTAGCCTTTCGGCACATGGGTATTGCCTGTTCCTGTGCACTCAAAACTTCCTGCTTGAAACTTCTCCATCCCTCTTGGACTCCCTTGTTTTTAAAGGTTGTTTTCCAGGATATGCTCTGAATTAGTCTTTAGAATAGGCCAAAATCTGCCCTCGGGAAGTCCAGTGTAGAGGTTTTAATGATGGCTCTCCTTGCATTTCTGAGTATTGAAAATTCTATTATATTTCTATTATATTTCTCCAGGGTGATCTGAACAAAAGAGTATGTTAAGATTTGTACAACAAGGACACACTCTGATGGATAAATTCTTTCATGAGTTCCAAATCCAAGCTGAAACAGACATGGATGCAATGAAATCAGAAGACACAGTATCAAGAAGTGCTGCCCTATGGAGTGCTATGAGACCCCACAAGAACAAATCACATTATTTTATTAATTTTATGATTACAAATAATGATATGATCATGGAAGCTAGTTTATTTCCTTTTGTAGAATTTGCCCCTTGTGACATCTTTTAAGGGAGGGAAACTGACTCCTTTCTGGGCAATGACCTTCTGCAGTGAGTGTCTGAAAGACCACCAAGCAATCAGCAAATCTTTCCTAAAAGAAGGTGTTTCCTCTCTCTTCACACCCTTCCCCCCCCACTCCTCTCCCCCTGCCCCCTTGTTTTTTCTCAAACTTACTAGCTCAAAGTTTAACATTTAGGCCCAAAAGATAATGGTAATAAAGACAAGAGAGTGTGTGTGGGCTTGTTCAGTTGGTTGTCTAATTGTTCCTTTTTTTACACTAAGTGGAAGAAGGGAAAGATTAAAGAAAGAAAAAATCAGTTATTCTTTCTTTCATGTGAATGCAGCTATGGGAAACTGTGCTCCCTGGGTCATGAGACTTAAATTACAAAAGCTAAAGGCTGGTTTCAGTAACCTCACATCAGAGCAGATGTCTGCACTTTTTAGTTTATGTTCTCCCCTCAGATCACAGAGAGCTGCCTGAGAGCAGAAGCATCCTTTGATCTCCTTGAAAGTCATTTGTCTCCAGGTAGGGACACCATATATGTAGTCATCTCCTTGTTCCTCTCTCAGCATTCACTGTTTTGTTTACAATCTGTCTTTTAGAGATATATGCAAACACGTTCTTCCTAACCAGCTCAGCAAGCTGTCCTACCTGAAAAGCAAGGAATGTCTCTCTGAAATGGCTTTTTAACAAGTTTCATAAGGATACACAATTGCCGAAAATGATGCTCTGGATGGTCAGATGTAGCTGTCCACAACAGACACCTGGAACTGCCTCAAGCTAGGGAAAGCAAATTTGAGAATAAAGCATCTCTTGGAGAGCAATTGCCCATGTGTGTTCCTGCTGTGAGAAATTCACATTTGTGAAAAGCAGAATCTTGGCAGGCAACCCCTTGATGTTAAGAAATTTGCAAATCATTTCAGTCTGAGCAATTTTCCCATCCTTACCAGTGAGCACTAAGCCTGCAATTGTGCCCTGATAATCATAGCTACTGAATTCTAAGGAAAATGAAATTTCAGCACAGAGTCAATATCGTTAAATGCTAAAGTATGTAAGAGAAATTGCATTTAATTAAAATATCCCGAACTTTCGTAGCTAATGCAGCAACCTTTTTATACTAGAAAACCTAAACACAGAATTATAGAAAGTTTTAAACAGTGATTAAGCAACATGAGGATCTGGCATTATTCTGATAAGACTGCAAAACACAGCAGTGGTCCCTTACCCAGTCCCTCACCAAAACATGAAATTAGATTAACCTTCTCTTTCATCTCTCTCTTTAGAAATCTTACTGCTTAAGAAACAAAAGCTAGCTTGGCCAGAAATAAATGTAAAAAGAGGTTTTAAATTTCAATATTTCCTAAAGGTAAGCTCAGTCACTGAGCTTTCAAGCACTCACCAGAAGCATCTTGTATCTCACAAAGAGTGAAAAGTGTATGAGTTGGACTGTGAGTTGATTCTAGCATAGTAAAACTTCTGATCTAATCATGACACTGATATCAAAATCAGGAAAAAAATAAATCAGAGCAGAAGAACATAAAATAGAGCAAGTTGTGAGAGAGTCTAAAATGCCTTAGTGAGGTAAAAGAATTTCTTGCTTATAAAATAAACTTTCCTGGCCTCAGATAACACATGTTACTCTCAGCATCAGCATCTTTCTAGGACTTAGAAACAATTAGGGAGAGAGCAGGATATTAGTTACACAGACTGTAAACAGTTCATTGCATATGATAGTACAATTTACTTCAATCACAAACACAAGACAAATCCTAGACACAGATATGAATTTGACCAATCAAGTCACCTGAAAATTCTGGCTGTCTGAATAAACTGCTGCATGTGACAGATATAAACTCATCCCTGAACTTTCATGGTCGTCTGATAAGGAAATTTACCTATTTTCAAACTAATACTAAGATATCAATAGAAAGCATCACCCTTTTGAGTTGTTCACTCTCACAGAAGTGATAATTAGGGTAGTTTTTTATTAAATTTGTAGTATTAAGCTTCTCTGATGAGCATCATAGACACAGATTTCAAGAACGAAGGAGTAAAATGGAATGGAATTTGCTTACTCAAAATCTGAGCAGAGCTGCACCTTTTTGCATGAGATGGTAAGGTTCACAGAGGTTCAACAGACTTCTGTATATCTTCAAAAGGAGAAAAAAATATTGACCCAGTATTTTAAAATGATTAAATAGTTCTTTTCTCATTTTGGATTTCTGAAGTCTTGAAACCTTTTATAAGAAATGCTTCCCCTACCCACTCTCTATTTCAAATGCTCTGCCCACAAACTGCTACCTACTGCCTCCTCTTCTTTTATTTATTTTTCCTTTTAATTCAACTGTTTTCCAACTTTTTAGTCAACAGTAACATTACGGAAGATAAGCAACTAATGATCAATTTTTAAAAGATTACAGGGCTTACGTCTTAGATACAGGATGCAATAGCATGCAGTATATAATTTTATCTGTGAGACATCCATTTTCTATCATTAAACTACACTATATAAAGGAAAAAAGTACGCGGTAAGCACAGTTATTTCGTCAAACAAATTACTCAAGGATTTTTAAGGTAAGAAAAAAATTGCAAAATCATTTGCCATTGGTCTCTAACCATGCTGGAAAAACAAAACCAAACCCTTTTAGAATCTTGTTTTTGTTATGGAGTGGTAGTTGTAGGATGTCTGAATGCTTACAGGCAATAACTTCCTAATGATTAGCACAGTTTCATTGACAGGTTCGGCTGCAGGAATCACAAAGCAAACATAAATTGCAGTGAATTAGCAGAAGATTTTTTTCTTTAAAGAAAAAAATTAATGCATGTTTTGCCTGAGGAGCTCATTTCAATGGCTTCTCTGTAGATAAGACTGCACTGCCAGGAACCACAGAAGCGTACAGTAAATTTAATAATGGCCCTATGCCATACCATGGTTTATACAGCTATGCAGCAGATCCCCATTCAGACACAGGCTCTGTGCATTCAGCCCTGGAAACTAAGCATATCAGAACCATGAAGGCCGTGCAGAGATAGTACTCATGCCTGTCTACAAAGATACCTGCTTTTTAGGGTCAATCTTGGTCCCAATGAATTGAAGACACCTTTATCAATAAATTCAATCACAGTGGAATTTAGCCCATAAACAAAATTGATAAAATATGCCAAAAGGAAAAGAAGATTTGGAAATATTTAAGAAAACATAAAAATGAAGAAAATGAAATACCAGGAGGACTTTTTAGTACATCTGATTGATCACCATATTAATCTCTCCCAAATAAAACACATGCAATAAAGCAAGAGCTACATGTTGCAAAGATAGGGAAAAAAAATAAAAAAAGCCTTGCCAGGAATACTAATACCAGAGCATTCCATTCTAGAGGGAATTAGCAATTATTGCCAGTCTCTGTTCTGGAACATTTTAATTCACTCACGGTAAACTGACATTCAGATAGGTAAAAAAAAAATTTCCTACTTTTAAAAACATCAAAGAATTTGCTACCAGTCTGATCTTTACAATTGACTACCCTGTGGCCGAAACACAGGGCAAATATCAGCACTGAAAGGAAAGAGTTTTCAGAGGTGATGCTTAATCATGATAATGACAACATTATTGCTTGTTCTCATGAATAAATTCATTGATATCTCTCTCAAATATTACTATGAACAGGCAGCATGCTACAGAAATGTATTCATTTGGGTTGCTATAAAACCTTTCAGGAAAAAGTGCACACAATAAGAGGCACTAAAGATGGACAATTACTTTGTTGTTATCACCTTTTTCGACTGTATCTATCATCCATGAACTCAGACCTCAAATGTCATCATATACTTGATGTTTTTCACAAGGAGATATGAAGTATTGCTGCTAGTGTGGAGAGGACAGAATTGTTCATTGTTACGTTAATGCTGACATATCCTCTACATGTTTGACACATTTTTCTTGAAAAGTTACATTCTTCAATCTGCTGGATAGCACAATAACCTGGATAGCAGAAATCACTTTCTGTACACAATACCACAATAGCTTAGATGAACAGTTTATTTGTGTTCCACTTACATCCAATAGGAATGAATCACACACTCATTCTTCTTATCCAGAACCATTGTGGGCAGTGAACAGGAGAGTACCTGTGAATCCCAGTGATGACCCAGGTTAATATAGTCAGAGACAGAAGAAAACTTTTGATCACCTTTTTGGGTCCACAGTCACCTTTCTGGGTCCACATTCTCCTCATTTGTTTTGCTGTCCTGGGGGCTGGGGGCAGAGTGCAGATTTCCTGTTCTGACAGCACTATTGCACTCTATCTTTTTAAGGTAATTACTCTGGATTTCTATAGATATACTAGATTTTGACTTAAGGCCTTTTTATGCCACTCCAAGACGAAAAATATAATAAGGGTCTTAAAATTCTTGAAAATAGCCTCAAGTTCAGTCATAAATAACTACAGAATTACTACCTAAATGTTTACTAAGCTGAGGGAACAGATAAATCATGTTATATCTAAATGGAATAAAAATACTAATAAATAGAATGTTTGGGGCACAGATGGACGTAGAAATAAATATCATTGCAGATCTTTTCCTTTGAAAAGCTGATTTAAAGTGAATGTAAATGATGACACAATCATATTTTAAGGACAAGTGTAGGTTAAATAATTTAAATATACTAAATACCAAAGCCTTGGCAAAAAAAGAGGCAGTCTGGACAGGAACACTTATTCTTCATGATCATTAGACATTTTTGTTGCTCTCAATGACAGAGTGGCATATGAAGTCTAATGATTTTATGTTACTTTCTTCAGAAGTTAAAACAGAGTATATATATATATAATTTTAATGATTTTATTAATACAATGAGATTTACATAAGATTTTAGACTAAAGCACAAGCAGTAAGTAGTGACTACTGAAAATACACTGGAGTGGATTACCATAGTTCTCCTTTGTGTCTTGGCAGCATACAACCAAGATATAATTATGGGATTGCTACCACCTGCCAACTTGAAAAACTAAACCACGTGCTTCCACAGAATAATAAAGAATACTAAGATTAAAAAGCAAATGAAGGTTAAATCCTAAAGGGCCTCAGGGACCTCTGAGCTGCATATTTCTTCTGTACTCCTTTTATCAATTTTACTTGCCCACAAATATAAAGACTCTTCCCAGTTAAATAAGTTCATCTATTGAAATGCCTAATGCCTGAATTTTCACACAACTGCTTAGGAAACAGAACATCTACAATGTGCAAACTCATATTAAACTTCACCTTTGGATTTAGAGGTTTTTCATCCTCAAGCAGGAAACAAATACATAGAGAAATTGTTCACACTGCCAAAACCCCCAGAAACTCAGCTAAAAATTTCACATTGAGAAGACATCTTAATGTGAAAAGTATACATATCAGTCAGAGAAATAAAATTTCCAAAATGCTGTTATTGGTAAATGATTAAATATCCCCCCACTACTTCTCTTTTAAAGCATTTAAATAGAGTGATGAAAAAAGGATTTATTCAGAATCATTTAACAGTGAAAGAAAGGAGTAATTTAAATTATATTTGAGAGTACATCAATCTGTCAGTTTTGGTCTTCATATGAGACCACTTTTATAATTCTGTACCTGTTGAAATTTTTACTCACATAAACATACATGCTAAATTCAATTTCAGAATATTTACATGAGGAAATAGTATTTGCTAGTGTACAGGTGCTTCCCAATAATCCATGTTTCAGTTTAAATAAACCTAAACATGAACAAGGGGTTGTGTACAGATAGTTTATGGATTTTCCTCCCCATACTTTCCATTATTCCTAAAGATTGGTGGGCCTTACCTGCTTACTACTAAAGATCACTTAGAGCTTTTCTTCAAACTACCCAATATTGCCCAGAATGTATGACCTAAGGCTGTACAACTACTCCTATATGCAAGGTTATGATTCTCTACAGCCTCTCACATTATTTCTTACTCCTTCTTACTTATGCTTTCAAGTTTTAAAACCTGTTTAACAAATATTTACACATCAATAACTTATTGTGCACAAATAGAGCAATGTTATTCTCAGTTCCCAGCATCCTCTCCCCATACTAGTTATTTCTTGCATATCAAGCTAAAGATGTTCCACAAAAATCTTGGCTTAGGATGCAGAACTGTCCCAAAAAGTTTAAAAATAAGAAATTTCCTCCCAACTGGTCCCACCACAGCCACTGCAGCTTCCACTGACACCCCTATTTTGGAAGGTACATAGGACCAAGAGTTTATAGAAATTGGGGGTGGGGAGGTGTGGAAAAGAACAGTATTGCTACTCAGAGAGTTTCTACGTAGGGGTACATTAGAAGGGTGTTAGAGGAATTTTATATTTCTACTTCAAATGCTGTTCCTGCTCTAAATGTTGAGAAGACCCTTCAGTTTAAACTTTCAAAAATTATGTTTTCCAAAGCACTTTAGCGCAACAGTATTTTTACAACATTGTTACTATTACAAAGGCTTAATCCTGACTTCATTCTTCCTAGAAAATGGGACTGAGAAAAAAGTTGGAACAATTCTTTAGAAAACTTATTCTGTGATCAACTGGATCAAATTAAAGAAAACAACAAACAAACAAACAAAACCAAAGCATAGAAATGCTCAAATTACAAGAAATGTCTTTTCTACATATCTGAAGATACAACACACTGCATTTTTGCTATAGATTTATGAAGCAGCATCCACAAGTTTTTCCCTGTTTTCTGGCATACAGTATTATCCAGAGGAGAAGGTTAATCTTAAAGGAAAATATCATCTCTCAGCCTGGTGCATTTGTTTGGGTCACACAAGCTTTCTTTGAAGTTGGCTGTCACCCCAGTAAAGCTGCTTTAAGTATTTCAAATTAAATATCACTATTATTACATGTTGGTAGTAAGTAGAGGCAGGAAAGATAAAAGCTTTAGGCTAGAAATTCAGGGGGAAAAAATGAATATGTTTGTTCAGTAAAATATTCCCCAAATTACAATTTTAAAAAATGTTAAGGCCTCAGTTGTACAGAAATTTAATCTGCTCATTTCTGAAGTTATCTGAACTTGATCTGGCATACCACCATTGGTCCAGCAAATTTGGAATAATTTTCATTTATTCCTAGTAGTGCTTTCAATTACAGAGATACTATCATTTAGAATATTTCCTCATATAAAGACTTCCCCTCAGGGATTACAAAAGGAAACATATTAAAATGTGTCCCCATTCTTTTAGTAGACAAAAAAGAAAAAATGATTGAATAAAACAGAAAAGATTGGAGCTCAATGCTAAAGCACAACTTGGCCAGAGGGCAAAGATTGCCAAGTAGATAACTAAGTAGTCTCTTGAACATACTCATCTTTGACTTTAGGATTCTGGCTAAAGTTAAAGGATTCTTCATATTTGTCAAATGTTTTCAATGTTTCCAGTTTGGCTTAACTGCTAGATCCTTAGGAGTCTCAAATTTGTCCTCTGCCCATGTACATATCAGGTCTTTATGTGTCATAGCAAGCACGATACTTCTGAGCAGCCTTGAACCCTTTGCAAAAGAGCCATACAGATGGTTTGCATGGGCATGTCAAATCTGACTGGTTCTAACATGTGTCCAATTTAGTGCTCGTCCAAAACCCAAGTGTACTTGTGCAGGGGTTCTGGCATTACCCAGAAATACAGGGTACCTGTATTGGGTATGCTATACAGGTCACAACTGCTTGAAGGAGAAACAGTGCACAAGGGCTTTTATGACAAGTGCACTTCCACAATATGCATGATGGGGAAAGAATGAGTCCCTTTGCTTCCTCCTGATGTGTTGAAGGCTAGTGGTATTTCTGATTCTCTTTAGGGGAGCTCTGGCTCAGAGTGAAAACAGGAGGTAGGAGCTGGCCATAAAAAACTAGTTCAAATATGTGACAGCCACTATGACTACAGGTGATGAAGTTACAAGAAAAGACTATTTTCAATAAGTACCAGATAACATCCTATTTAAAGAAAACAAATTAACATGACCATTTGCCACTTACAGAATCAGTGTATAAAATGCACCTATCTGATGAATTTTTGACCACACAGGAAAACCAACCCATACTTACTACTGGGTCACAAAAAAATTCATGACCGTAATCAACCTGAGGTCAAGCTGACATGTTTTGGTGATCCAGAAGATGGGACAAAGAGGAAAAAAAAGGAGGGTAGGAATAATTTCAATTGATTTAAAAAATCTCTGGGTTTAATTTCAGATACTGGGTTTAATACTTGAAGGAGAGGATCATATGCATGGTGACACTGGATTTCAGTGTATTAAAATCAGTCATTCAGCTGGTGATTTAAGACTTGAATTGTAACTGATTTTCAGTTTGCTGGTAGAAAGCATCTGTCCTGTTGAAATAACAGACCATGGATCTGATTAGGAGTTTTCTTAAGATTTATACTATTTACAAGGGACAGAATTTTTAAACAGGAAAACATACTATAGGGAGGACTACCTTATAAGGTGAAGCAGACTCAGAGTTTATTTGTAAATGGTATCTGTAAATATTAATGCACTTCGACATTGAATATTGCATATCATACATTTTAAGTGTTTTTTAGTGTGTGGATGTTTACAGTGAAAAGATGTGACTTTGCATATGTCTGTTTTCAATTCAAAGTTTGCCTTAATTAAGAGCGATGACATAAAGTTTAGCAGCATGAACATTCCTCCAGAATTAGCACAACATTGACATGCATCCTTAGCACAGCCTTTTAATTGGGTTTGTGGGCAGCAAACAGCTTCATGCCCATTAGCTGTTCTTCACCGTCTTTTCTACAGTTCCAACTTTCCATTACCCAACCTGGGTACTGACTGCTTTTAATATGGAGTGCTTTTCCTCAGGCTAGGTCTTCATTTTGCAGTTGCCTTCATTGTGCAATCAGACATTAAAACCTTGTAAAATTCCTTCAGTCCTAGGAGTATTTTGTTCCATCAGTACTTTTTTTTCATACTGTTATTATGGGCTCTGTTACCTTCTTACATAATATCCTAGAATACCTAAGCAGAAATAGAACCTCTGTATACAAGATTCATAAATCTAAGTTAAAATGAAATATTGAAGGATCTTAAACACTACAGGTGACATTGAGAGAATACTATCTTTATAGATGTATGTTCTAAGAAAAATACAGGTAGTTCATTTAGATTAACTGCTAGTTAAAAGGAATGGCAGGCCAAAAGTGGTCAAAACAGATGCAATGTCCATTCTGCAGCGCAGGAACGAAATCATGAAAGCTTCAAAAATATCTACAGAAATGCCTTATCTTTGACTTACCACTATTCCAGTGCATGCTTCCATTCTGAGCAATGAGTAATTGCTCGGCTATTTAATTTTGACTCCTTGGGCACTTTGATTTACCTATGTCAGATTCAGGTAATTTTCTTTACTTTGCTTTTAATGGAAAGGTTCTCTTTGCCTTAATCTTCTGCAGCTTCTGGCAAAAATGAACACAGCAAAGTCTCTGAAGTTGGTGTCAAGAGACCAACAAAATCTTGTTTTGCAACGAGCATATGAATTCCTCATATGTATGTAGTTACTTTGAATCTAACCTACCTATCTAGCTGTCAAGCCAGAACACATGCTGAGGAAGAACAGGTTGCCTTAGTAACACAATACAGTTGTATAGACTTCAGAAAAACTGAATAATTTTATCTTTCTAAAGCACCATTGTGCCATGGTACTTCAATACCTTACATATAAAATAGATATACATAACCAAACTTTTCATATACACTTTGAGCTATTCTCATACAATGGGTTATAGAAGACACTGCTTGGAAAGCTTTTTTTTCTTCTTACCATTTTCTGACCTTTGCAGCTGTCATCTAATTAAAAAACTACCACTTTCTAATTGCCTTTTTTGGGGGAGGGGTTGTTGGAGATGAATGACTGACACCATCACAGAGTTAATGCTTCTATTCCAGCTGTGCTGTGTATAATGATTAATCTAGTTCAGAAAACTACCAGCTGTCTAAAATTGATTTTAATATATGATATTAGTGGGATGTTCAGAGAAATCTGTGAGAAAGAACAGTCACAGCACTTGTCCAGTATGCTTATTGCTGTGAATAGCTTTGGCTACAGAACTTTCAGGTCTGAACTGTACATAAAATGCCATTAAATTGTAATAATTGAGAGTTCTAGAGAAAGGAATCTAACGATACCCAACAGAACAATTTCAGTTCCATGAGAATATATTTAATTAACCCTTAATCATTTTCACCTTGATGACACTAGAAACACTTCTAGGATTTGATTTACAAAATTATTATGCCATTAATAAGAGAAAGATATTATTGACATACCAAAATCCAATTTAATTACACCCTTGATTCCTCCAGAGGCAGAGAGAAGCTTGCAATTCTCTGACACTATGTTCCATTTTTAATATCATGAAATAGAAAATACCTCTGAGTAGGCCAGAAATGTTGCATAATTGCTTCTGTCTCAGTTACAAGCTATACCAATGTATTGTGGCTACCTTGAAGGTTCCTTTTTGGCTTTTTCTGTATCAAGTATCCCACTTAAAACTTTACTTATTACTGTTTGTTAGAAATACTCTGACATGTAAGAGCTTCTACAGTAACTTCCAAACAACTTTCAATTATTTTCATTTTTTTAAAGAATTGTTTGCAATGTATTTAAGAAAATGAAAATTCCTCAGCTATTTTAGGCATGGATAGCTCATCCAACTCACTACTACAGAATTTGTTTGTAAACAAGAAAAATAATTCTTAAACTTGTTTTCAAACTGTTAAGAAAACCATGCCTGTTCATTTACATAATTAATAGACTGGTATATCTTAATGAAAAGCCAAAATTTACATACTGCAAAATGCATATTAAATAGAGGAGAAAAAGCCAAACAGTGCTGGACCAATAAAACCTCAAAAAAATGTTGCCATCCATGCATCAAGCTCCACAGTTCTTGTGCACTCCCATATAACATCACAGGAGTCTGACAGTTCAGTGTGCACTCTGGTTAGGCTTCCAATAAAAATATCCAAAAAAATAAACTTGGTCAAGTGCTGTTGCTCACAGGCAACTTTCCTTGCTCTTTTTACAGTTTTCTTCTAAACACTTCAACTTTTCTATGTTTTCAAGACTGTGTAAAGTCCTATTTCCTTTGAAGTTTATATAAATTAGGCCACTGATATTTGTCACCAGAAATTTCAGATATTCATTGCAGAGAGATATCAGATAAAATAAGCTGAACAAATTGAGATTTCTTCAATTAGTTCATTCTACCATTTTGCCCAGCATTGCAATTTTATGTGCAGCTGTCTTTATTTCTCCTGTGTAAAGTGAGTCTCTGTGGCAAAGCAATCATATGAGGTATTTAGACTGGTGTGTTATAAGGGATAGGCTTTTTTAATTCTCAGCTACTGGATATAAAAATAAAATGTGTTCTTTTAAAGTGCTCTTGAGGAATTTTCTAAAAAAAGGCTTAGGAATATGTAATATTGTTTTGTAAAGTACTACAGAGTGGATATTGTGATTAGTTCAGCTTTTGGTCAATGGATTAATTAAACTTATTTATCCTGCTCACAAAAGTAGTGTTAACATGGACTTGCACTCTAGGTGTCAAAAAGGTCCAAAAGATGCAGTATACATAACAGCTAAATCAAATAATAAATGTGAAGGAAATCTATGCAGCAAAATTATTTAAATCTATCATTTGCATAATATTGAACTGATAACGCAAAGAGAATGAATATTGCCCTTGAATTTACAGTGGCAGGAGAAGGAAGATGTGAGAGGAGAATGACTACCCAATTCTCAAAACCATATGATAGTTCAGAAAGCTGTAAAAGTCAGTGTATGGATAACAGAAAATAATAAATACTCCTACTTCTATACACTATAAATATAGTGTGTGATTTTTTTAAAAAAATATGTATGTACCCATGCACAATTTTAAACAGCAAACCCTGCAAGTCTAAGGAAAGACACAGCTACACTTGCATGCACTATTGAATTACCCTTCTTGCAATCTGGATTGTTACATACTCGCTAATTACATGTTCACAAAGTATAAGACTCTCTTCTCAGTGCGAGAATGTGCCTGCTTTGATCAGAGTTCTGCAGTGAAGGTGGCTGGTATTTATAAAACCACTCACTTATTGCTGCATGCTGACTCAATATTTAGGAGGTTTGAGGTTTGAAGTATTACCTCAATATTACTTAATGCTCTCCAAACACTACATTGAAGAGGGAATAATTTTGTTCCTTCTGGAATTTTTATCGTATCAAATACTCTAATAACCAAATCTCTCATAAACAACTAATACATTTTTATAGTGTCTTGCTTCTACTATCCTCAGCAACAGCAAAATTATCCACTGTTTGGTGTGCTCAACAGGAAATAATTAGGATTTGATTTTCTGGAAACATATATTTCAGTCCCTGATGCAAGAAGGGGTCTAGAAAAGCTGACACTGGCTTGGAATTAAATCTGGCAAGGACAGGTACAGTTTTAGCTGAAAGGCAGTATCTCTGTAATGCAACCAAACGTGAATTCATCTTGTAATTTTGACACAGCTTACTGTTTAAATTAGGACTTTTGATTTTTTCTTTTGGTAAAGAGTAAAAATAAAATGGAATAATTTTTTTAAAAAGTTTTGTTACTCACAGTGACTGAGAATGTTGAATCCCTAGTCAGGAGAGACTGCGTGGTGAAGTTCTGACTCTTCAGAAATGGATTTTAATGGAAGTGTAGACACAGTGTTAGTTATACCATCACAAGTACGACGCCAATATACTATTACCTTATAGTAACAGACAGTGTTGAAGCTGCCCTGTAATTTGGCACTGAACATTTCTATACTAATGTAATGTGACAATGTTATTATGTCTGCTATTTTCCATGCCATAATAGCAGTATTTGTTTCCACAAACATACCATTACATTCACTAATATGGCTATACTTAAAGACTGACCGAGTGAAAATAGATGTAAACTTATAGAAAGCAGATAATCTTCTATAGATTTGTTTTTCTGTGACAGAGCAATTTTCAACCCTACTCATAAAAAAATAAAAAAGCTGAATTCCCTGGGAGGATAGCTTCTACTACACAACCTGTTGTTGATATAGTTACTGTGTTCATGATGTATTTTCTCAGAGGAGATGCATGCATGCATCCATTTGTACCAACAGCCATTAACTGTCCTTTTAGTAGTCTTTATATAATCTCATTTTGTAGGAACAACTGCTACTTCTCTGCTCTACACTTAGCAGTGTAACAATTATGTCTATCATATCTAAAGAGCACTAGTGCCCTGAATCTCCAAGTGTCATATCACATCAAAAGAAAAAATAATAAACTGTATAGCATCTTGGGGTCAAAAATTCTCATACCTTGTTTATCTTCTAGAAAATAAGGGAATTGCAGCACACAGAAAGTTCCCACCATTATCACCATGGCTAATGGTCTGTAGGCACTCCATACTCACCAGAGCAGAGTACTGAGATTCGCAACTAAGTAAAACTTCTGTAATGAGTGGTCCTCACTTCAACTGTAAAACTGTAGCCTTACACTTAGCAGGTCCAGGTCCTTTTGCATAGAAGTACATTCCTTAAATTTGTCCTTGTCCCTAGTAGACACAGTGGACACTCTTGGACTGGGAAAGAAAACAATCTGCCTCACATGGTGCTTATTTTGAGAGAAGGCTTTTTAAAAAAATCTTAATTTTAAGCTTGTGCATTTTCACCTGCAATATTACACTGAACAGCACACAAGTAATAATTTTGTGTTATCAGAAGGATTAAAGACACTTCTTGCACAGTGTATTAGTAGAATGTATTATAACGCTTTTCAAGAAACTATTTTTTTCCTTATTTCCTCCACACTTTCTGTTTTGGAAATTAAAGACAAGAATGATATATGTGAAGTATTGCATTAGAAAGCCTAGGAATGATGTATGTCAGATCTTTGTGCACTGAGGTTACTACGGGAAACAGACTGAAAGTATCAGCTCAAATGCAGCAAGGTAATTTGTGCACATTTATGCAAATTGCAGTTGATACAAAGCTGGGAGGAGTGGTTGATAGACCAGATGTGTGTGCTGCCATTCAAAGGGATGCTGACAAGCTGGAGAAGTGGACTGACAAGAACCTCATAAAAAATTCCCAGTCCTGCACCTGGGGAGGAAGAAACTCACACATCAGGACAAGCTGGGCCCTGACCAGTTGGAAGGCAGCTTTGCAGAGAAGGATCTGGGCATCCTGGCAGTCAACAAGCACATGAGTCAGCAATATGCTTTTGTGGCAAAAGAGGCCAAAAGCTTCACTGGTTGTAGAGTCTTCATCCTTGGAGACGATGACCCAGATAACCTGTACTATCAGACTCTGCTCTGAACAGAGGGGATAAAGTAGACAATCTCCAGAGGTTCCCTCTCATCTTGACCCCTTAGTCACTGAAATTTCTGTTCAAATATGCTCCCTAAGAATTTGCGGAACAGAAGAGTGGTGAGATGTGGTAGGTAAAATCATGGCTGAGGGCAAAACACCCACCCAGCTGTACACCCACTCCCTCTGCCCTGTCATCCATGGTCCCTCTGCTATTTCTTCCCTCATCCTTCATCTATCCAGCAGTTTCGTAACAATGGCACACTGTGTTTGGTTGAGCTGGCAAAATGTCAACTACCCAAACACAGAATAAGAGTTCCCATCGCCCTGCTGAGGAAAAAAAAAGAAAACAACCTGGAAAACTGAAAACAGGTTTATATATTTATACAGAAAAGAGAAAATTAAAAGTAAACTGCAATATAACACACACCTACACAAGTTAGATTTAACAATCCTCTACCTCCCATCAAAAAGAGATCTCATCACTCCGGATCTATAAAGCACCCCAAAAGATATGCAGCAAAGAAAAGAGAGAGAGAATAACAATAAAATGTTCACTTCCCTGAACTAAAACAAAATGTGCCATGGCAGCGCAGCAGCAGCAAGGCCTACCACAGCAGGAAAGTGGCAGCATGTCCTGTCTACCTTGGCCATGATGGGAACTGAACTAAGCCCCTCCTACATCCACTTTTATACTTTAGATGACGTCAGAATATGGTATGGAATACCACTGACCAGTAGCAGTCAACCGTCAGCTTGCCTAACCCAGCTCGAGTCAGCTGATTATCTGAGTCTACTCTGAAAACTTAAGCCTAAATTTAGGCCTAAATAAACACATAACACACACTTTCTAAATGTGTTTTCATAGAGCTTCCACCAGCTTGAGCTGGGATGGGTCTGGTGGAGCTGGCTATATCCACCATGGGGCAGTCCTGTCCTCTTGTCACCGAGGCCACACTCCAGCACCTCTTTGCTAGCACCTCAGCACGGCCAGTCAATACAGGTGGAGTGTAAGTCTCCCTAAAACAAGTAATTTTAACTGTTTCTCTTATCACCACTGACACTTCTTTTTAAGTGGTCAATTTTTGAATTTGAGAACTAAAAATCTCTAGATTTTCATGTCCTGAATACTTCATTTTACATAAAACAGGATATTTACATGTAAAATAAACCAAGGTCGGGCTGGTGTAGCAATACTGAGTTAGATTACAACTTCTGTCAATCAACGTTACTCCACGCACAATCTGCAATGGAAACATGCTCACACATGAACGTGCCTACATCCTTCCTGAAGGGGATGCATTTTCAGCAACCAGCAGGTGCGGTTTAAGACCTGTCGCTGAGATAATCTTTCTTCACAGGAAGGGAATTTGTCTTACTTCAGTGCTGCGAAGTTTAACCTGTGGTGTGCAGCCTGTGCAAGTTATCGAAAACCGTAGTAACATTTCACTATTTCTCTTCGCATTATGCTCTTTCTAAACACAGCAGAGGGCAATCTTGGAGCATCTAGATGACACTGAGTTTACAGCATCTTTTTTTCCTTCTTTCTGGCATATATACCACTATGAAAAATCTCTCTTGTTACATTTCATTTGCAGATTTTTTACTATATGAACTAATCTAAGTAGTCAAGATAAAGCAGAAACCAAATGTAGACTCTGCATTCTATTACAAAGCATCCAGATCTGGGATAAATTTATCATTCATGTTTGTGATAAAAAGAATATTTAAAAATATTTATCTCAGAAAAAAAGTATTTTTAGCAGCCATTTAGTAAAGGTACTCTGTTATCATCATCAAAATTTGTACAGAGTGAAATATCTCAATTGTGTGCAATGTAGTCCATAATGTTACCATAAAGATGAGCCTTCACATTTTAGTAAATATCTTTCTTACGTAAGTTCATCGGTTCACAAAATTTATGCATCACTTGTCACTTGAAGAAATAATCACAGAATACTCCAGGTCCAGACATCAATTACTACTAAAACATTTATAAACCAAGTTTTTCCTTTGTTAGATGCTATATGTATAACTTCTTATTCATAGCTATCAGTTACTTTTGAAAGAAATCAAAGATCACAGAAAACCAGAAATAATAACTTAAAAGCAAAATAGTAACAATTTTCTCCTGTAGCAGATAGAGGCCTGAAACCTTTAAAAATGAATGTTTAGTAATATGACTAATCATGCATATTGCTGGGAATTACAAACTCATATACATTAAGTAAATCCAACCTTTGCTCAAATTATTGAGAGTTTGTTGATACCACATTTCATTTGTACCATGAGAGCAACAACAGAGAAACAGACTGAAGTGAGTACTTTTCATTCTTTCCATAGTTTTGGAACTATGGAACTTTCATGAGAAAAAATAATTAGGTTTTACATATAATTAATTTTCTAGCCTTGTGAGAAATACAATTTAGGGCAAAAGACTTAAGAAAATAGCCTCTTCATATGGATATAAAAATTTATATTTGGATATCATAAATATGATGAATTAAAAACTAAACTCAGTCTCTTGCTTTTAACATTTACCATGGAACATAATTGCTCTTCTATTACTATTCCACCATCACTTCCGCATAATTATTACAGATTAATAAAGCTAGTTTGGAATAAAACTAGATTATGAAACTGGTGAATCAGGACCTTTATTTTTGACACATTTAAGCTTTTACTGAAAGACCAGATGGTTGCTATAAGTTATGTAGTTTTATTCAGATGAAATCCAAAAGAACTAAAATACTCAGTATGTTTTTATCATTGGCATGTTTAGTTTGTCACCTAAAGAATTCTATAAAGGGAGATAATGAGCCTTGTCAACTGCTTCATTTATAGCCCTCATGATAGTGCCACAAGATTATGATATAACTTAAGGTAACAAAATGTAAAACACTTTTTCAATCAGGAAAAGAATTCCATTTGTAATATTTATGCAGGAAAGGGCCCATAACAAATAGGTAACCATCAGTATATTAGACTTGGTATCAAATGCAGTAGAACCAAATTCTGCCAGTGTTCGATACTGCACATTGTCCAAAATTTGTATTGCATATTTTAGCTTTATTCTTATCACAAGCCTTACAGATTTTCAGAGGGTTTACTGGTTCATTTAAATACCTAATATTGAAATAATATAATGCTTCTGGCACTTGCTTAAAATGTTGCCTTTAAGCTCTCAAGCATTAAGAGGAGCATTTTTTTGTGTACTTACGGTCATTGCATAATGGTCCACTAAAGGAGGTCATGCTACAGTCGCAACTAAATCCATCCCACTGCTGTAAGCACACACCCTGGTTTGCACACGAATCCTCTTGGCATGTTGTGCTGGGGCCTAATGAGAACATACAAAAAAGGACTTGCACTTTGTCTTCCAAAGAAAAGTATTTCTTACTGGATCACATTAACTAGTTGCCAGTATCTCAAATTACATGAGTAAAGAGTTACCAAGTCAAACACACATAAACTTGCTGATTTTGTAGCAGCATGTAACATTAAAAGGGTGGATTTGCTTTCGTTGTAAGACTGCTATGTCAAACATATAAGAATACACAAATGGAAGCAGAGTTATTCCAGGTACATTGGGAATGTTAACTTTGTTGTGAGTTATTTGTTATTCTCATGTCAGATCATTAACTGGCTGAATGTTTTCTTAAAACTTCATTATTTCTTCCTGTAAATACATATCAAACAGCAAAGCCAGTTGTCACACAAAAAAACCTCTAGGAATGAAAGATTTGATAATAAAATAAAAAACAGAACAAATTAAAAAAAATAATAAAATGAAGCTACACTATTGCAATTGTTTTAATCCCACAAATTATTTTAAATGATTTAGGTCTGAAATTATGGGAAGTTTGGGATTCTTTGGCAGGAATATTAACAAGAACTGATTCACATGCTTCAGGGATCCCATGCAGGTTCCTTTTTAAAAGGGAAACGCAGAAAATCAGACTACTAATGAACTGGCATGCCAAAAGGTGAAAAACAAAGCTACTCTATTTCTAGAGAATCATAACTAGACTACTGAAATATAAGGAAATTTCAAAAGGGAATGATCAAAGCACTAAAGCAATCACTATACAAACATATTCAAGACTGAAAGCCTTTATGCAAACTATGCTGGAAATGAAGGTTCATGTAGCCCATTGTTTTAGAGGTGTGAAAGACAAAATCTGAAACAAAATAACACGCTTTAGTTCTGAAATGTACAGAGCATTTATTGCAGAAATCCAACTGTGCATTGGGGGTTTCAGTCTTGTTTAGTACACACAGGGCTATCTACCTTGCAAATCAGCTTTCATCAATGCAACTTTGTCAGCAAAATAAAAAAAGCAGAATATAGTAAATGTTAGTAAGCAATATTGAAATGGCAGCAAACACAGAAAAAAACATTCAGAGTAAAGTGCATGCTGCTGTTAAAGAGAGAAAGAAATGCCATATAATGCAAATAAATTAATGTTAATAGCCATAAATCTTCAGGCAAGCCAAAATAAGAAAGCAGTAATTTGCCAGTATTTTACTAGAAATATAATGGTTCAGTGAGCTGATGACATGTAATGAAGGGAAATTAAAAGTGGTTTGGTTTTTATAATTCCTAGGATAGATATGAATGCATTAACAGAGTAAATGCATGTCTGAGTCCTGACTATCCATTTGTCATGTTCATATACACTGAATTCAAGAATAATTAGCATCATCATCCACTGTGGTCTGTCTTTTTTCTCGTCCCTTTCTTTGTGACAGGTGAATGAAGACTGAAATATAGATGGTGAACCACAGTTTACTATGAGCTTACACACACATTTCACATTAAGTCTTAACATTACAAAGGAAAATTTGGCTCTGGGATTATAAAATTATTTTGGAGGAGACATAAATATCCATTTGAAACTCACACTGCCAGTTATTCATGACAGAGCAAAACTAGTCTAAAGATTATATAAATATATGAAAAAAAATCACACTTTAGAGAGAAATCCACATAACCTTTTACATTAGAGCTTCTTCAAATATCTCAGTGTTGGACTTTTTTTTGATTTATCAGTATTTTAGAAAAATCCATATGAATATGATTTAAGTCAGTTCAATGGCCACTTCCTTTAACTGAGGCACTGCTGAAGCATATGTCTGACCTAGAGCCTGAACAGCCAGCAGAGTGACAGACAATGCTGTTTTGGCAAAACTATTGACTGTTCTATTTTCTCCTGGTATAATAATAATAGTGATAGGAACTAGCTTACTGCAGTAGGCAGACATTACATAGTGATTTCCCTTTCTTTGGAGTTTTGAGCCCCGGAGTTTAAACATTTGGGCATTACATCACCCTTTCTTGAGCTGGGGATTATAATGACAGAATCCCATAGCTGACAAGACACATTTTTTTCTCACCAGATTCTGCTACTCAGAAACTTTACAAAGCTGAAGTGAAAATATCTGTAGGTGTTTAAATGTTATATATTCATGGATTTATTTACACTTTAGTTATGCAATGTTGAATTTCCTCATCTTTTGCAAAAGTAGAGCAAAAGTCACAAGGACTTAAAAGTACGTAAACTGCAGGACCTTGTAGGCACATGAAGAAGTGTATGCCAAAACACACAAGTTTAGAAAAATTACAAATACAGTCTTGGTACAAAACAAGGTATTTTTCTTTTTATTGAATTGATTCTTAGCAGTTTTTGTTTATCTGTATTAGCCATTATTCAAAAATTGCCATCAAGACTAGCTTACATGCAAGTATTTCCATTAATAAAAGTCAGAGTTGGGTTTTTTCTAAGGACAGAGGAGGACTGTTTAATGTTATTAAATAATATAATATTTACCATAACAGGCCTATATTTTCCTATATATATATTGCAGAACCAAACTATTTAGTAAAAGTACTGTCATATGTTCTTCTCTAGCACTCATCTTTTTATTCATATTTGATTTAAAAATTTTAATTTAGTCTTCACTGCAGACTTTTTAATTGGCTGGATTTGGTCTTTCATTTACATTTGTCCTATGTGAGGGCTTAATGTAATGCATAACATAAAAAGCATTTTAGCATAGCATGTACATTGTTTTGCAATATATATTGCAAAGAAATTCCTTATCACAAAAAATTTTCATGTATGTTGATCATCATCATCGTTATGGCTAGCCTTCATGAATGAAGATTTTGGGAAGGGCTCTACCCACATGAGTGTGTCCTTCAAGCCTGCACAGTGAATTTATTTTTTTATTTTTAAGGTGAGGCACAATGTGCATAGAACTAACCCCCACCCTTTGCTCCTAAGTTTCATCTGCCATGGCCGAGCGAGCTTCTACGGTGACAGTGAAGTCCTGAGCACTAGAGCCTACAGGCCCTGGTATTCCCAGGAGGTCTCCCACCCAAGCACTAATCGGGGTTGCCCCTGCTCGGCTTCCAAGATCTGATGGGATTGGGTGTCAGGGTGGCATGGCTATAGTTATGTTGATACTGTGAAACTTTCATATAGCTTATATAGTACATGAATTATATTATATATGCACATGCATGCATACAGTAAAAACTAAATTTGTATCAGACTGCAATTTCTGTAATTTCTGTAATTCTGCTTTTTTAAAGAAAGTACAGTGGATTTGACTAGAGCAAAACAGTGTTGACACAATCTGGCTCTGGGGTTTGCTATTAACAATTTGAAGAGCTATTTAGCATATTTATGTTTCTAGCTGTTAGTTTCTATCTGTTCTAGTCATTGAAAATTTGTCAACAAGGTGAATTCAGACAAGTTAAAATTATGTCCAATATTCAATGATAGAGAACAGAGATGTCTGGCTGTGGTTGAAGCTTAAAAATGCAAACCTTGCAATTTGCCACACCAAATCCATGGGAGAATTTGCAAAAGTTGTATGCATTTATGACATTAAAGTTATTGAGAAATAAAAATATTTATAGTACAAAATCTAACAGATAAAATTAATTAGCAGTGCATTTTGGCTTCATAGTTTGACTGAAGAGAGAAAAAGAGGTTTCACTTCTTTTTTTTTGTTTGTTTATTTGTTTTTGGTTTTGTTTTTTTTTAAATATGTTCCAGAAAGTAGAGGAATTCAATCCCATAAATCTGAAAAACATCAAATTCAAGTGCCTCACTTCTCAGGCCAGATTTTCCAGCAGCCTGATGTCTTAACAAAGGACATATAACAGCTGTCTTTTGGATTGATAGAGGTGGTGAATAATACTTTTGAAATTACTTCTGCTGCTGTGTCCTGAGCTCTTTGGACTTGACATCTCAGGGGACTTTCAGAGCTTGCACAACCCACTGTAGTGTGAGATTGATGCAAAACACCCATCTCTGTAAAGATGAAGACAGTACTGGCTGTACACAGCAGCAAAGGTATTAGCAGATTGGGGCAAACAAGAGTTTTCTAGGAGGGAGCTAAACTTGCAAGAGACTTACACCATTTTTTAGGTGGCAGAACACTTTTTTGTACATCTGATTCATGGTCTGCAAACTTCAGACTGACAGATGGGTCAGACACAAGGACTTGAAGTAAACAAATGAAAAGGAAGAATTAACTTGCAAGGTTAAGCAGAAAGGTTGGAAGGGAATATTTCATTCCATGCTGTTCTAGATCTCCTTCTGCAGGCAGAAGACTTTTGATGAGGCAGTTCTCTGGGAGCCAGGTAGCACATCTGGTTAGACCAGTTCATTGTGTCAGACGATTTTGGTCTTGGAAATAACTGACTCTCCACCAAAAAGGACAGTAGTTGTACAGCCTTTATTAAATTGTTGGTAGCTTTATTAAATTTACTGACAGATGAGTTGTGCCACTAGTTTAAAAGGTGAACTCACACACTAGGCCTGTGGCTATATTTCTTTGAAGTATTTGAATTTCATTTAGGAAATTACATAATTTCAAAAGAAGCTATGAGATGCATAATGGAATTAGGGCATACATTGCCTCTCTGAAGGGATGGGGCAGGCATGGAATTTGTTAACACCCATCAGAAAGCAGAATCTAATTTTCTAAATTTCGTGGCAAACTACTTTATACATGTTTTTGCACTCCTGATAGTATGATATGCAAAATTCACATCTTATTTTCTCTGTAGCTTTAGTGTCTATTTCTATGTGCTAACAATAGAACTTATACTGCTAACTAAAGGTAGCAGGTAAAGAACAAAAAAGTTCCACCTTTACAAAAGTGCTATAGGCACAACAAAAGAGGAGACAGAATTTATCCACCAGAAAACTTTATCTCGAGAAGCTTGAGGAAATCCCCTGAGCTTTGTTTGGATTTGTTACAATGTCAGTTTTTAAACTTAACAAACTTTATATCAAAATCATCAAGATTCCAACTTGAAATTATTTTTACAATGTCATTTACATTTTTTTTCTATCAAGAGAAGAATAGCACTTGAGAGAAGAGAGAACACATAATATTGAACATGGACACAAAATCCCGAGTTATGAGAATAAAGTAGATATGTAGGGACAGAAAATGTATTCAAATTATTCCATAAATCATAGTAAAAATAATGTGGGATCAGAAGACAGCTGGAAAAATAGCTAGAGATTGACACTTCTGAATTAAAAATACACCTCTTCTAATTCTGTCTACCTAAACTCCATGATATTCCAGATGAGTCAATAAAGACATTAAAATGTGAGATAAAACATATTTGTCTCTTACTGATTTCACATAGAAAAGCTCATGACAATATCAATTTCAAGGTGAGCAAAAATAGAGAATATAGAAGATTGGTCTTAAATGGTTTCATAAATTAGCCTTGAATTAATCAACTCAAAATGTTTGCTTTAAAAATGGAATTAGTTAGCTAATGCCTCAGCATTAGCTTATGCCTAAGTGTTATGAAGATATAAAGAACTTCACTGAAGCTAATTGGTATTGTTTCTATCATTAATTAAAATACATCACAAGTAAACAAAATACATGCAAAATATCTTGTCACTAGAGAAATACAGAAAGTATATTAAACATTAGGAAGTTAACTCATGTTCTCAGATCAATCTCTGTGCTGCAGGGCAGGCACACACTTATCTCCATAATACTAAAGAAAGGGTCCCTTTTATAAGAAAGGGTCAAGCAAGATCCATTAGAAGCAGGTAGAATATAGTCTCCTGATGTATACATATCAACAAAACATTCCAGGATTAGCATAATACTTTCACTATGATATAAAAAAATCAGCATATTTAATACCTTCACATCCTCTTTCTATTTGCCCATTGCAGAAGAGAGCATCTGAGATTAGATCAGGTAGCCGTCCATTCAAGTCAACTGATGCAAGACAGCCTTGGAATCCCTCCTTTGCATGTACCAGTTTTGGCAAGGACTTAAACATTTCTTTGGCCACTCCTCCAATATACAAATCACCTGTTAAGGAGAAATAAATATTAGATGCAGAAAATAACCTGTAGAATCTTTGACCTACATGAACTTTGGGCCCTTTTGTGCTGAGTGACAGGTATATAGAAAAAAAATCTTCAAAATATATTAAGAAAACAAACACAGATCACATGAATGATACATATCATATATATGATATGACTTTGCAGGGCTATATTTTTTCAAATGCAGATGTAGACTTCCAATTTGTATGACTAATTAATTAGAAGTACCTGGCAATATTATTTATGTGCCAGTTCATGTGTTCAGGAAACATGCATCTCTTTCACAGAAGAGATTTAATTCACAGAATCTCCATCTATAAACATATCTAGCACTGATGCATATTGTTCACATAATCAGGGAACCTGACCACAGATCATATGAACGATGGATCCAGCACACTGAGAGGAAAAGTAATAAGTGAAGTGCCAGGATTAAAGCGAAGTCCATGTATCCAGAATCATCCATTAAGAAGTACACCAAAAAATAAAAGATTTAGGGACATATGAAAGGAGAAACATATGGATACCATTTTTAAGCAACAGAATTACTAACTATCCCCACCCAAACTCATACCCTATATTACTCATGTGGGAACAAGGGGACTCAGGTGCCTTTAAAATAGCAATATACACACTGAACAAACAGAATTTTATTGCCAAAAGTAATTCTGGTGACACACACCAATTATGAACAGCCCACTCTGATGAACTTCAGGAAATTCACTTAGGACTGAAAACTAGTACTTTTTTCCCATACAGCAATTCTTAGCTCTAAGACATAACTATAACTTTTCTCTGAAACACTGTGCAGAGGATGCTTTTTCATTTAAAAACAGTTCAGGGTCTGCCTTTCCTTCCTGTGTTGGGTGTGTCTGGCAGAGAGAACAATGACTTTCAAACCAATATAACTTAGTTCCCTCAAGTGTGCCTTAAGTGTCAGACTGTAGGTTTAACTAAGTGCTTTCCATACCTGTTGTTGAAGACATGCTGCAGGAAAGAACCTGACTACTGCTTGGCCAGAGAAGGGAGGAATGGACAGCAGAAACACAGTCCTATCTAATAGACTTCTGTCCTTGTCCTGGAAAGCAAGATGTGCTTGATTCCTTCAGTCACAGACAGAAAGGAATGAAACTATGGTTTCCTATATCTTTCATGAGTTTAGTGTCCTGCTTTGTTATCCCCATACTCAGAAAAGCAGTAATCTTTGACAGCTTGGTGGGAGTGTTCTGAGGATGCCTACAGGCAAGACCTTTCAGGCACACAGATTCTGAGAAGCATTGAAACTGTGTGCATGAAGTTGCTCATGGCAGCATCTCACTCTAAAGCATCACCCAGTGACAAATTTCTTTATCTATGCATTAAATCCTCACTGATGACATGATTTTTGCTAGCATAAATTTTCAGTAGACTATCTGAATATATATTTTAAATTACATTGTGTTTTCCAGTACATCCACCAGTCTGGATGATTTTGGAGTCTAGGCCACAGGATGGACCAAAAGGTGTTTCTGCGTCACCTCAAATGCAAAACTGTTAATTTCCTAAGTGTCTCCTGAACTTTGTAGGCAGATATTATAGTGACAGAACTCAGAATGTACTAGCTATCACTGGTACCCCATGCGGCTAATTTCATCTTCCTCTTAGAGGTATAAACCACAGTCAACCCTTTTACTGGTTCTCCTGGCACACTTGCCTGTTTGAAAGGAAGTGCAATTTAGTGCTGTTTGTAATGGTTTACAGTTTGCCTACAAGGAAATAGACTGGAACAAATAAATGTCTATTAGACTGTTGAAATTTTTTTGTCAGTACATACCAGCCCTAAAACTCAATTGCATGAATTAGTGAAATAGAGATAAAGAGCTTAGGAACATGCATATTAATAAATTTATAAGCCAGCCAACCAAAATTCTTAGTAAACTTTATAGCATCATGTACTAAGCAACCTCAAGCTTTATTCATTCTATATAGATAATTCAGAGAATAGGATACTGCTTTCCTCTAAAACTTTTAGGTACAGTATAAATCTCAGAAGCATGAGATTAGACATAACAGATTAAAATATGGTGATTCATCTGTTCCAACAAATGGGATCTCATTCATTTACAGCAGAAAGATTTCTGCATTTTTCAATCTGCTGAACTGAAAACAAAGTTAAAACTATTGCCTCATGAGGTTCTTCCTCTTTTTCTCATGTGGAACATCTAGAAAGCAAAACCCTTCCAAATTTCCTCAAATTCTCTGCATTTGGTCATTGTCAGCTCAGAATAGAGAGATAATTCATCTCCTCTGATTCCAATAGACTTAAAAGAAGGAAACTTCAGAGAACAGCACTAATAAAATCACTTCTATGCTAAAAAATTAAACTTGATCTGCTGCATATGA
This sequence comes from Pithys albifrons albifrons, assembly GCF_047495875.1. Lineage (NCBI taxonomy): Eukaryota > Metazoa > Chordata > Aves > Passeriformes > Thamnophilidae > Pithys > Pithys albifrons. Next base: position 103,345,442 of record NC_092459.1, read on the forward strand.
CAATGCGCAGCCTCTTTTTAAACATATACTGTCCAAGCAACCATTTTTATTCAGTGACTAGTTAAATCTTTAAAACTGCAACCTTTCAGGTTGATCTCCTGCTAATTCCTAATATCCACCTCTCAAGCATATTGAAATTGCTGCATATAGTCATATAGCAACTGTCAGTTATGACAAATGGCTAATAGAAGTCCAGGTCAGTGTGCCAGCTTATAAACTGGAACTCAGAACACATGCTCCTCAACATATACACTGGAGTATTTTCAACAAGGTATCATATGCAGTGAAGTACAATAGAGTAAGTCAAGTATAAGTAAGCTGTGTTTCTACAGTTACTTACAGTTCCTTGAGTGTTGATAATTAGACTGATCATTATATACTGGTAAAGATACAATTCTTACAAAGATGTGTTTTGGGTAATACTTTAACTTTGTTGATGTTCGAATTAATTTGATTTCTGCTTTTGCACAAGCTAATCTATTACACCAATACATATCATATGTATTGATCAGCCATACTATTAGACTTCACCTTTAATAAAGCATAAAAAAGTGTTTTTATGACTATGGGCTAAACTTCTCCCAGATTTAATATAAAATGTTTAATATCATTATGTATCTTGAGTATGCTGCTGATGGCATTAAAACATGCCTTCTCGAAGTGATAAAATTATATGAAGGGATATGCTATGAAATTTATACTCTGATTTTAATTTTTATTTTATAGTTAATTAAATTTTTTCACTTGGTTATTTTTCTTTTCTGCCATCACAAAATTTTTGCCTAGCTGCTTTTATTTCAGTTATTCACATGCCATTTTCATGTTCATCTCAATGAAGTAGTTTCCTATAAAACTCAATCCATTAGAAATTCGGACAAGACAGGATTGTGGAAATTATCATTAATTAAAATTGTCTGCAACAGCAGACATTCAGAAAAGATTGTCCCTACTCCTACTGAAAGAGATCAGAAGAATCAACATAGTACAATACAAATGCCCATGTTTTCACTTTTTCTCTTCCTATGTAAGTATAGCTTTACTAGTGGAAATCTTATATGCTCCAAAACAAATCTTTTGTTGTGTATCTGCCTACTTACTATTATGAATTAGATGTAGGTTATTTCATTAAGTAAGGTATCACAATTCATCAGATAAATAGTATGAGATTATGAGACTATGTAAACAAGCTGCAATCTAAATGCAATACTGATGCCATAATTCCACTGCTGAAAATGTGTGACAATAGTTTCTGGCACTAAAGGGTAGCTTATGTCTTTCATGCACATTCTGATGTTCAATTTGGTTTTTAAATGTACTCCTAAAAATATCTTTTTTCATAACAAAGCTTTTTTTTAATTTAAAAAGAAAAATAACCAATGTATATAAAATATATCAACTGTCATACACAAAGTAGCAGGTAGTAAAGAAATGGGTGAGGCAATAGAGTGCTCCAAGATTTCCTTCTGATCTCTGGAGAAGCTTCAAATAAACCAATTTATTTGAGAGTAGATATCACAACTCTTTTCTTAATTACATTAGGAGTGGGCAGAGTTATCCCCTTTTTATTAGAAGTGGAGGATTGTTTCCTCCCTACATTCTTTTGAGGCCAAACAAATAAGTGTGTTACAGGCATGTTCTCATTGACATGTTTGTTGCAGGCCAGAGGAATCAACTGGAAGTATGCACTTTCAGAGCTACGGTCTATTCATCATGGCAATAATGGTACAGGTCAATTATGCCATAAGCACCTAGATGAAATTACTGGGTTCGATTTATATCTTTTACAGGTACTGCAGATCTTCAATTATTCCAGCAGGACCTTTTCTATTTACACCATTTTATCTCTTTTCTAACTTAGAGATGATTTGTGCTTTAAGGAACAAGTAAATTTGACACAGAAACAAATTGCTAGCTAATAAGTGAACCAAGCTCACAATGTATTCATTATTGGAATCACACTTATGCAAAAGCACACAGAACACCACACAACAGTGAGTCACACATAACTGTTGGTAAAACAAATGCCAAATCCTCCTGTAATAGCTCATCTTTTTTTATCCTAACCCTCTGCATTTCTTCAGAAAAAGAACTTTGCAAATGCTAAACCAAAGAAATTTAAAATAAAAACTGAAGATGCTGTATGCTGTTCTATTTATTTTTTTTCTGAAAAACTAGCAGAAGTATTTTATTATTTGGTACTAGTGACATTGCTGAGAGGTCACTTTACAGAATTTCCTCCTTTCCTGATTCATGTCCATATCTGAGAACTCTTACACAATACATGCTGGTGGGCAAAAAACATTAACTCATTTAAACAGCCACTATTGTCTTCAAGCCTTAGTAGAGGGAATTATTATCCATGTGTTTGCAATAGTAGCAACAACACGGGAATGCTGCTCAGGTGTGACAGGCGCACCAGCACACAGGAGTGTGGTACAGGAGGTAGGGGCCTGAGCCAAAGCAGCACCAAAAACTCCTCTAGGAAGCCAACAAAGGAGAAAGGTGGTTCAGTGAGCATCAATGCATATGAGCTTGCAGCACTAACTGTGAGATTAACACATGGATAGCAGGTGGTTTTTCCAAGACTCATTTATCCAGGAACAAGTGAAGTTGTGGGTACAGGGAGTCTCATAAGTACCTTTCCCAATATATGTAATTTGACTACAAGCCAACCACTTTATTGTATAGATACAAAACAACACAAATGAGACTTCTTTGAGCTCTCCCTGCCTGACAGAATGACAGTTTCGTCTCTCTGAGCTGGAGCATCTCTCAAGGTTGCTCCTCGAGGCACAGAGACCTTTCTGTGAATGACATGAATGAGTCCAAATTGTGTTATCTCTAAACTGCAATTTGACGGCTCACCTACTGTTGCCTTGTGGACACCTCTTAAGGTTCTTTACCTGCGACTGAGAGACCATTCCTTACCCAAGGCAATTCCTTACCCAAGACTGTCTATTCCCAACAGATCCTTTCTAAGTTGCTGTTTAGTTGTATGCTAAATTAATACTAACAAAATCCACGTAGTTCATTCCTTTAGATATAAACCATTGTACAAGTCTGAGACCTAGATTGGACCTAGCTGCACCTAATCTCCATCAGGAATTTAGAAAGCAAGGGGGTCCACTCAACCTTGTGACTCAATGGGAAGGCCTCCCTTTACCCTTTTGCATCTTTAATCTTTGTGTAAATCATTCTAAATTGATTCTAACTTGATTTTCCTTTGTATGTTTCATTCACGTAATAACTAATACAGTGAACATTGCTATCAAACCTTGTTAAGTTGCATTTTCATAAATTTATATTTAAAATATCTTTGCTAAGACTTTTGATGGTGATTCTTTGAGCAATCCTAAACCACTCATTTGTGCCAAACCAGCATAGTCCACAGGAACCTAAATCAGGATTTGTGGCATCAGGGAAAAAATAAAACAGTGGAAGGAGTTGTGGCTTGGCTTTTTCTTAACCCATAAAGACAACATCCGAGGAATGCGTTCAGATGGCTGAACAAAGGCACTTGATGATCTCAGAGGTCTTTTCCAATCAAGTTGATTCTATGATTCTGTGCTCTTCAAATCATTAATTCTTTCCAGAAGCAGATATTTTCTCCCTTCATCTCTTTCTGTACTGCTGGTTTTAACTGTACGTTCAACTATTCCTTTATTTATTTTTTTTTTCATTTTAGAAGAAGTTGTTTTGTCTTGTTTCTAGTGTCACACTGTACTAAATCACTACTATGGTTAGGAATGAGAGTGCCTCTGCCATGTATTAGAGTGGTGTAACTATCCAAGAAAGAAATGGATATCCCTGGCATACCATGATGTATTCTGAAAACACAACAGGCAACTCCACAATTCCTTTATATGACAAATGAAAATACAAAGGAACATCTGGCTGTGGCAAAGCCAAGGTGTCATGTACACTTTTCTCTAAACATACTATTTCAAAATGGTCAAGCATATAACAGCTTCTTCCCTCAGGTAGGCAAAGAGGAATGAGGACTGCAAAGACTGAGAAATACCATAGGGAAAGTCCAATCTTGGAAGAAAAAGAGTGCCCACTTTATTCAAGCCTTTCCTAAAACACATGATCTGATGCTACAAGACCAATAGAAAGCGCTTTATAGTATCTTAATGGTTGCACAACAAAGTACAAGGAACTTATCATAAGACAACCTACACAATTCCAACTAATGGTATTTTTGTGTCAATTGAATTGTGAAAATATGTTACTCTCACACAAGCTGAATACGCACTGATTTAAACACATCAGACAACATCCTGATCTTGAATGAAGGGATATTGCCTCAAATAAAAATGTCAGGTGGGCATTCAGATGCCTTTAATGTTCACTGAAATATAGGAGCCTACTCGTCCTTGATGACCTTCTCACCTCTCCAATGTAGAAAAGCACATACCTTTTGCACAATTAGTAGGTATAAAAGGCAGAAGAGAGTGGTAACTTTTCTTTCAGATAGAGTGTTTCAATACACTTTAGAAAAGGAATTGGGCCTGAACAGCGGAAGAGTGGTCATTCTAGAGTCTCTCTCCACTTTCATCAATCATGACTAAACATTTACTTTTTGTTCCAAATCAAAAAAGTACTTGATCTTGTCCTAGTTCAACAGCCAGGACCAGTTTATCACTGTTTGGGTGTGACCAAAGCTGTGTATTCTAAAGTCTCTATGTAATTTCTCATGAACTGTTAACAATGGCCCATTTGCAGAAGCTGCCCAAAGCACAACTGACCCTCAGGATATAAGATGGGTGTTAAAGAAGCCTGTGAGATAGGAGCTGTGATAATTCACCTCCAGGGAGTCGTTAGCACCTCCACACCCAGCCTCATGTGTCATATCTACTAATGGGCAATCAACAATTCCAAAATTACCCCATGACTCACAGAGTTAAATCAGCCATTGTGTGACTCCCTGCCCTGGGGGAGGTACTGGGTGTTCCTACCTGAACCTATATAATCTTGGGGTTTTGAGACTTCTGGAACCCCTCGCTGGATCCAGAGGAGGACCAGAACCTCAACAGGACTGCAACCACCACTCTCGACCAGACTGCGACCACCACGGTTGACTAGCTGCTACCATCATCTGCACTAACAGGTTTTTTCCTTTCCTTTTACTTTGGACTCAGAGGAACCACGTGGGGGGGTGCCACATTCTGTTTGTGCCTGAGGGTGCTGGGTTACACTTCTGAGTTTTGTGGGTTAAAAACAATTACTCTTTGTGTCATGGCATTTATTGTAATAGTTTTAATAAATTGTAACTCTGACTTATAATCTGTTTCGTGTTGTGTTCATTTCTCCTGCTGGTTTACATTTAAACCAGCAGAGACCCTTAAAAAATAATAAGGCAATATAATTCCTCTTTTTATTTCAATAAATCAAGAAGTCCTCTCTGATCACCGACAATTAATAAACTGACGGACAGTTGATAAAGACTTAAATGATGCATCTACCTAGCTTCTGCAGCACATACATTTCAGCATATGACTTTTCAAATCCCCCTTTACAGTAGAGAATATGCACTTTGTTGTGCATTCACAGGCTTGTTTGGTAGAGCATGATGGTATTTTGTCTACCACTTGCAAGGGCACTTGAGGGAAGACATGAAAATGTAAACTTAGTGTTTTATGTCCACTTACTTCAGAGCCTATTCTGTACCTTCAGTATTGATTTGTGGTTGATGTCTTGGTTTTGATGTGATTTTTTATAAAAGAAAAATAGGCTTTTCAAATATTTTCCTGTTTGAGTGATGAATTCTTTCACTTTTAGACCCTTTCTCACTCAAAAAGGAAAGGGTAGCTAGTTTACTTGTTCAGGCTTTGCTGGGTTATTGGTCTTTTCAAATACTTCAGGCAAGAGGCCATTTTATGCTGTGACAGGTGGTGGCTTTCATCTTTCACATTCCCTGAACTGATAACCAAAGCAAGGAAAAAAGTTTACAGGCAAATAATAATAATAATAATAATAAAAAAGAATTTATAGGTTAGCAAGTCACTCTTTTGGGAAAGAATATAGAAACTGATCTTTTCACCCCAATCCTACACTTCTTTCAGTATCTTGCTTGAATACACCATTAAAGGTATTTTGGAAATAAGAGACATCACCAGAACCAAAATGCTGACATGATGGGTTTTCTTTAGGCATCCTTATTGACACACAGTACATATTGTAGTTATTTATCAAGAGACTTGACCTTTGAAGATGCTTCTTCCCTTGGCTGATACTGTTCTTTTTACAATTTCTCTGTAACTCTGCAGTGTAGTCCACACTGACAGAAAAAAAGGCAGTGAGAATTAAGGGTACTGCAGGGAATTTAGTTGCTGGGTGTACCAGGAAGAACAGCTTACAGTTTTCTTTTGCCACTAATTTCAACATCAGTCCACACTGAAGATATAGCTGCTACTCTACCTTTCTCCAAGTCTCCTGATTCCATCATGCTACTCATAACCCTGCTACTCTCACAATTGCATTGAAGGTTTTTTATACTTTCATGAATGTTCTTCTGTCTAGAAACTTTTTCTCATGCTATTGTTATGCTGCTCCCTGTTTACAACTCAGATCCACTGAATGTGCTCTCCACTTCTGTATGCACCTCTTGGGTGCTCAGTTTTCATTCTTATTACAGGTTTTGACTCTCTTCAGTACTGCTCAATGGTTATCCAAATATGCCTATGTTTCATAAGCAAATAAAGCTGTGTCATAGGAATTATGTGTGTGTGAGAAACAGTAAGAACACAGCAATGTCCTTAGCAGCTAAGTTTTGAATAGACAAAAGTAAATACTCAAAAGGTAAGTGCTCACATCTGAACATTCCCCTAGATTTTTCCAGGTTAAAATACACTAATTCCCCAACAATCCTCAAACAACATGTATTCTCAAAAAAAGAAACAGTTACATAAAAACATTAAACATTTTTGTGAGAATAAAAATCCTGTGATTCCCACCCACCTTATTTCTCTTTTCATGTTTTTACCCTCAATAAAAACTAGATGGAAAGCACTGACACTGAAAAAGATTAAACAGAGGTAAAACCAAAGCAGTCTGCTTGTGCAATGGACTGTGAGGAAAGTTGGTGATGCATGTTAAATGGTAAATAATAAAATCTAATTGCCATATAAATGTGCATGGCAATCCATCTCCCACATAATCAATGCTAGGCCAATTATTCTGTATGAGTGGGATGGTTGTGGTGGAGTGGTGAGGCATTCAAGCACATCAAACGTCCTTCATTTCTTTCCTGTTCTGACCACTTTTATGTATTGTATACACCTGAAAAATAGACAAAATCAAATGAAACTGGCAATTGCACGGAATAATTATCTCAGATTTCCCTTCCACCTGATGTAATTTTTTCACTCTCTGCTTTAATAACCAACACATGCTCTTAGCAGAGCCTGTTTACAAAACAGTGAGGAATTCCTCAACAGCCACACTAGACCTCAGAGATCAGTGTGTACAAAACTCTTCCTTTAGCTAGTACTTCAGGTACAATTTTCCACAAGAAGTTACTAAAGAGTTGAGATGTTTAATGTTCTCATTTTAAATGTAGGTTTGCAGAAGGTAATTTTTATACAACTCTGCTCTTGAGGAAGGCAATCACCTCCAGACTCAGGGTATTCCATGAAGCCGGACTTTTGCAAAAAGGACTGCCCAGTTAGAACACCAAGGTTGAAGGGGGTGGTGCTCTCATACCCATGGCAACACATTTTGGAAACAAGCTTATGATGTGCTTCTTGGCAGCAGGGGGGTAGTGCGAGTATGAGGTGGAATGTATTTATGCTTAATATCCAGATTGTTAGGTAAGTTTTTAGAGCATACATGTTTCCTGCATTATGCTTAGCATAACTTTTACTAGGTATTCCAGAAAGGCTTGAATGAAATTCCACAATTATCGACAGTAATATCTTGCATGCCAAAAGCTGCAGGAATGTAGGCAAATCTACCCATTAATATGTCTAAGAAGCACTCAGAAAACCTGGGGAGAAGAAGCTGAAAGCAAAAACCTTTCTCACCATGGAGTGATCTGAAAGACTACTACATTGTTACTGACTTTGCAGAACTCAGCACTGGAGTATTGTTATTTAATCTAGAACTACCAGAGTAGATTTTCAGGGTTTTTCCCCATCTCATAATTTTGGCAATTTGTATACAATTTGGGAATTTGGATACAACTTCTGAGGGCTCAGCACTGCCAAAATTATTTCTACAGCTTGGGAGAAAGCATTGCTCTTTAGAAACAGCATCTGACAAGTTGCAAAGAAAGGAGGATAAAGGAATTCCCATTAGACCAGGTTGTCCAGCCACCTATTTTTATCTGCTCCAAGAACTTTGCTACACAGGAAGTCTCAAAGAAGAATTCTTAGTTTTCAGTCTCTTGTTTTCCTCTGTACAGAGACTGCTTTCCTACACTATCAGGAAGACAACAGCTGCATTTCCCATTCTCTATTCCAACAGGTTATGTTGGGAAGATCTATTTGCTGTTGACAGTATTTGGAATTCTGCATTTGGAACAGAACATTATTTCTGCATGAAGAGTTCACAGCCCACCGGCAAGGTCATTATAATTATCTCAAGCATGATTATTTGAGAAATTTAAGCATTGATACTTTTTCATTTGTACAAATTTGTGGGTTTAGGTGAAATACTTTTCCATGCTTCTTAAAGCTTTGTTTCTCTAGTAATAGAAATATGAAGAATCACTGCCATTGATGGAGACCTTGCAATATAGAGAAAAACATACACTGAAACAACAATAGTAATTTGCTCAACAGCAAGAAATATTGCATGAAATTGAAACTATTTCAATTTCCATTGCTGAAACAGGAAACCTTCTTTATGATCAAGACTAATTTAGCTCAGCATGAATAACCTCCTTTGACAGGCAAATGAAATATCAATAGATTAAGGGAGTATTATGAATCATCAATGAATATGCCAGGCTAGTAGATCTACTGATAATTTAGTTAGTTGCATTAAAAGTTTACAATGCTGAATTAATTGTCAAGCAAATATTTTTGTACATGGAAGAATTATAACTCAGTGCATTTGTAAAACCATTGAGGTGATATAAAAAATGAACATGACTGCTTTTTAAAAAAATCTTTCAGACTAGTCTGTTTTCATTATTGGAGAAAACAGCAAAGGAAATAGCAAACATATATAGCAGCAGCAGCTCTGTCTCACAAGGGGAATAGAAGAAGCCAGGGGCCAGTGAAGAGCTAGAGAAATAAAAGAGATAACAAGAGATCTGGACAGGTTTTCTTAATCCAAGGAGGTTGATTCTCATGTATGCTCTAATATGAATAGCATTTTTTGAGGATGCAGTGATATAACAGCACAGGAATAACATAACTTACAATGGACTCTAAAACTGACATCTGGGAAGGCCATGTGCAAGATGATGACAGTGAGACATGCTGGAAATATGAATGTCAGTTCAAAAAAGCAAGTCTAAAGAACATATGAAATGATGCACAGACAGCAAAAGTTAACCCAAAAATGTTGAGTTGTGCCAGGTTTTTTTTTCATAATGGTGATTTCCCTTTAAAAAGAAAATAGCCCAATATCAAAACTAGGATGACTACAAATCATCCTGGAGAATACAGGATATCCTGTATCCTATTTTAAAATAGGATAGAATACAAATGTACTGAAACTACCAATTTATATAAACATTTTTTACTTATTGTTAAATGTAAAATATTAGCAGTCTTCCTTATTTTCTCATTTTGTAAGAGTGCAGTATCTCAACTTCTCTTTTCAATGTATAAACAATTAAAATGCTAAAGTATTTTAATTTTCTAATGGATATTTCCAGAGAATTCTGATTGGATTTTTGTAGGTTTTTGTGTTTACCCTCTGAAAAAAAAGTGTATGAAGACTTTGGGGATTAAAATAATTCCTATATATGTAAGAGAGAAGCAAAAGGAAGATCAAACCCTAGTAGGTTAGTGGATACAAAATATGCTTGAGGATGTCCTCCTCCTTGAAAGTAGATCAAGCAGCTTCAAATACTTATAATTTCTGACAGAACTACAGTTTCCCACGTGTCCCAGTTCAGCAGGTGGGACCAGTTTATCACTGTGTGGGGGTGATCAAAGCTATGTATCTACCCCCTCTATTCATTTCCCAAGGACAATGGACCATTTGCAGCATCCCAGGGCACATCTGACCCCTCAGGGTGTGAAAGACATCTGTGAGATAAGAGCTGTGATAACTCCCCTCTAGGGAGTCGTTAGCACCTTCACATACAGCCTGAGGGGGCGTGTCTGCTAATGGGCCATCAACGATTCCAAAATGCCCCATGACTCACAGAGTTAATCACTCTTTGTGTGACTCCCTGCCCTGGGGGAGGGACTGGGTGCTCTCACCTGGACCTGGGGGTACATATCTTGGGGTAAGAAGGCCTCAGGGAACAATCTCGTCAGATCAAGAGGAGGACCAACACCTCAACAGGAGGAGACCACCACTTTCAACCAGCCTGCAACCATTACTCTCCACCAGACTGAAATTGTCAGCTGTACCACCAGGTTTTCCACTTTGGACTTTTACTTTGGATTTGGGGGAACCACATAGGTTTCAGCCCCGGGACTAACAAACCCCTCTGTGCTTGTGCCCCAGGGTGCTGGGTTATACTTCTGGGTTTTTGTGGCTTAAAACCAACTTTTCTCTTTGTGCAATTGCATTTATTGTAATATTGTTATTAAATTGTAACTCTGACTTATAATCTCTTTTGTGTTGCGTTCATTTCTCCTGTTGGTTTACCTTTAAACCAGCACACCGTGCCACAGGAAAAAAAATGTGGAGAGAGAAAAGACATTATAGATATTGCAAAACCTACAGTCTGAGCATGTGAGACAACTTTTCTTTGGCAACAGTGAAGAACAAGGCTCATATAATCATAGAATGGTTTGAGTTGGAAGGGACCTTAAGGATCTTCTAGTTCCAACCCCCCTACCATTGACAGGGGTACCTTTCACTGGACCAGGTAGCTGAGATCTCCATTTAGCCTGGCCTTGAACAGTTCCAGGTAATGGGGGATCCACAACTTCTCTGGGCAACCCGTTTAAGTGCCTCACTATCCTGACAGCAAATAATTTCTTCCCAATATTTAAAATAAACCTACTCTTTACTAGTTTGAATCCATTTCCCTTTTTGCTGACATTACATGTCACTGTGAAAAGGCCCCCTCCTTCTTTCTTGTGGGCTCCCTTCAGGTACTGGAAGGCTACAGTTAGGTTACCCTAAAGTCTTCATTTTTCCAGTGTAAACAATCCTAATTGTCTCAGCCTTTCCTTGTTGGAGCAGTGCTCTATCCCTCCAATCATCTTGGTGGCCCTCCTCTGTAGTTGCTCCAACAGGCTGATGTCCCTCCTGTGCTGGAGGACCCAGACCTGGCCATAGCACTCCAGGTGGAGTCTCACCAGAGGGGACTACAGCAGCAGAATCACCTCCCTCAACCTGCTGTCTGCACTGCTTTGGATGTAGCCCAAGTCAAAACTGGCTTTCTGGGCTGGAAGTGGACACTGTTGGATCATGTTCAGTCTTTCATCCACCAGTAGCCACAAGTCTTCCTTGGTCAGGGCTGCTCTGTATCTGTTCTTCCTCAGCCTGGATTGATAGCAGGGGTTGCCCTGCCCTGGGTGCAGCACCTTGAACTTGGTCTTGTTAAGCCTCATGAGATTCCCATGGTCCCACTTCTTGAGCTTGTCCAGATCCCTCTGGATGGCATCCTGTCCTTCAAGTGTATCAACAGCACCATTCAGCTTGGTGTCATTTGCAAATATGCTGAGGGTGCACTTGATCCCTTCATCTCTGTCATTAATGAAGACACATTAAATAACACTGGTCCAAACATGAACTCTTGAGGGACACCACATCACTGAAGTGCACTGGTACTGTGAGCCAGACTGCTACCCTCTGGATGCGATTGTCCTACCACTTTCTTATCCATTTAACAGTTCACATCCTTCTCCAATTTTGACAGAAGAATGCTGGAGAGGGTCTATGTCAAAGGCTTTACAAATTTCCAGATAAATGACATCTATAATCTTTTCTTTGTCCACTGATGTAATCACTCCATCACTCCATCATAGAAGTCGAATTCCACTTTCACTTGTAATTTTGTGTCCCTTTGAGGCTACTAAACCCCCCAGACCATAAGAGCACAGCATTAAGTACAGCAAGCAGAAATTCACTCCACCTATTTTGGTCTGTGAAGGCTTTGAATTGCAGTCACACTAACCATCTGAGCTATACTGAAAGCAGGACAAGAAATCTGCTCATGAAATATATGAAAGGAAATCTGCTGTGTAACTGAGTGTTGGCAGGCTTGAGCTGCATTGCCTTTGCTGTTAAGACTCATTTGTCTTTATGGGTTATCTGCTAGAACTGCACCCAAGTACACCTTGCTAATTTTCTCTGCTAGGAAAATGAACACAGTTCTTGGGATCCAAAGACAGAATTACTTTTACTCATTTGTTTGTCTCCAACTTGTAATTTACCCATCTAATTACAGCAATAATTAAGCTGGAGAATTTAATATAAGTGTTTGCACAGGTACCTGCTGAAATTGTACCAGAGGTTATGCAGTGAAACAACATTTATAATAACAAACTGACAATGTTATATAGCCCAATGCTACAGCCAAAAGGAAACATATACTTTTATGGCAGCTGTCTGCTTTCTGAGAGAACTTTAATGCTGTGCAGGCTCTACAAAACAATCTGTGTCTTATCGCCACACTGAATTCATTGTGCATTTGCAAAAAACTCCATATATGGACTTTATCTTTCCAAGATTAACTTGGATTTCACCATCAGAAATCTGGTAACTCTACAATTACTCAGAAAGGCTGCAAATTCTATATTATCTGTACACATTTATATTTTACCTAATTTTAATTCTGATTAAGCAGAATTATTGATACCAGCAGCGGGAAGTGTAATTTTGAATTTTCTAAAATAATATAGGACAATGAATTAATTGTTACTACTTCTATCAGGAAAGTGTATGGAGTGCTTATAGCATAACAGAAACATGTCATTGTAAGAAACACTGACATAAAATAAAGAAGAAACCATAGGAGAGCATTCCAACTGAACACAAAGGAAGAAAAAATAGAAACTAACGGCATTTTTTCTCCTTTGTAGCCTGTTGGCTAAACTGTATCAGCTTGAACATCCTCCACCACCTCCCCTGAAAAAATCCAGCCAAAAGTCTCATGATATATACTGTGCCATTTTTAAGGGAAGCTAACTGAACAAAATACAGTAGGATACATTAAAAAAAACAAACCAAAAAACCAAACAACAAACAAAAAAATCAAACCCCAACCCCCCCCCACCAAAAAACACACCCCATCCTACCCCCCCCCGCCCCCCCCAAATAACTGTCAGGAGAAGACAAAGGCTGAGGACCTGAGCATACTACACCCACTTCAGAAGGATGCTTGCTATATATTCCTGCATTGAGTATGTCAGGCTTTTTATTCTTTTACTATACACCATCCCTGGGTGGTGGATTACAGAAATTCAGCAACTAATACAATTCCTCTTCCTCGTTTCAAATCTCAGTATGCTTTTTCATGCTTCTCATTTCTTATTTCCAAAGGAATTCAAGGTTAGAAAATGCAACCACTATGGATACAGTTTTACTTCAAAAGTGTAAAGCAAAAGCAGAATTTTCAAAGTACAGAAAACAAAGGAATGTTGGATTTTGTAGGTTGTCCTTGCTGATGAGCTTTCCCCGGGACTGCACTGAGCAGCACATTCAGTGAGATCACAGCGCTCTCTAGTGCTTCTAGTAAGGACATGGCGCCAACTTCATTTTTCTTAAGTAAGGCAATGTACAAAAACACCACAATTGGTTTGAAAATTATGTAGAATAAAATGACTGTGTTAACTGAATTGTCAGCTCGTAACAGAATTAGTTTTCCTCCCCATGTCTAATTTATCTGCTAGGAAAAAACCCAAACATATTAAATACATAAACATATGCAAATAGAACTTGCCATCATAAAAAATGAGGAAGAATAAGGTGGACACTTTCACTAAGTATCAAAAATACCACTGAAATATTACACTGCCTCAGTAAACATTGACTATATATAACAGAATGCAAAGATGAGAAATAACATGATGCAAATTTAAAATAAATTTTAGGAATGGTGTGTGAGCCACCCAAAAAGGCTTTATCAGAAATGCTACGTTTATAAATTAAAGAATCTCGTATTGAGGATTATGACATATCAAGATACTGTTTTCACAGTCTCTCTTATAATCTTAATAAGCACTTTCAAGTGAGGCAAACATGTAAAATAACACAAAATCTAGAATAATTACCAAGGTCAGCTCATTCATTATCTGTGACTCAGAGGTAGTTAAAAGAAAATCCAGCAAGGAATAAGCTCTTGATAGAATATTAATTTCTTCTTTGAACATCCTGTCTTTTGAAATACTGTATTTCTTTGACTGCTATGAAATTTTGGTTTTCCTGTCAAGAACTTTTTTAAAGAATGTTAAAATACACAATACTTTTCCACATGACCAGAACATATATTCTTATTTCTGATTAGGTAGTCAGTATTTTAAAAGTATACTTATACATCCTTTCAAAAAGATATTTTCCTCTGAATCTAATTAGCTTTTCAGAAACCCATCCTTAGAACTGATTGCTCTCATTTACTTTAAAATATACATATATATATATATATATATATATATATATATATATATCAGTTTGATTTATCAAAATGGACCTTAAGAAACTAGCTGGATCTATAACATGTAAGTTTATATCTATAAAAAAAAGTTTATCCCACCGGCAACTGAAATTATAACACTGCATATTCAGGTGAGTGTGGTTAAAGTTCAATATATCTTGCAACTTGTATTTATGACTGATTTGAAGGACTGCTACATAAGATAACTTCACTTAGAAGACAGATTATGATATTAAACCAATGGATTCCATCCCTTTTCCCAGAAAAAGGTAGCCTTCATGAGAAATACTGAACAGTGCGGGAGAGGTGAAAGAGTTCCCCAATTCTCTAACATAGAGATCAGCAGTTCTGTGAAGCCTCTGTACTCATAACGTAAAGCTTGGGCTATGGTTTTCACATGCCATTTATGTAACTTTTGTTCATTTAAAAATCATGCTTTTTACATAGATGTTGCAGGCCTCCTTTAGTCCCCCACTTATCTTTTGGTTCATATAAGCCACTCTGTGTTCTTATAATTTCCTCCTTTTTCCCCCCCACAGCATTTTCATACATTTGAAGTTGTACCTGCATGTGCAGAACTACTACTGAACGTACATCATCAGGTTAAGATGATGAAACATCTTATAATCATATTCATTATTATAAAATAAAAGACTTCACATGGTATTACAAAATAAAATTGTACTTTACATACATAATTTATTTTATCATTCTGTAATGACCCTCACTGTAGATTATACAAGAATATTTGTACTTACTTTTGAGATCTAAATTTCTGGCTCCTGCCGTGCTCTGTGTTGTGATTTTAGTGTCAATCTTTACAGTGTGGAGATTGTTGGTATCCCTTGATATCATCACATTATGCCACTGGTTGTCATTCAGAGGTTTATTAGAACTTCCTTTGATGAGATTGGCACCATTTCCCAAGTCAAACACATAGTGTAAATATCTGGGAAAGGAGAAAATATTGGAAAAGTTTATCTTTCTTTACATGGAAAGGGGGCACTAATTAATATGTCTAATATTTTCTATTTGCTTGTATTCCTCAATACTGCTGGTAAAACCAGAAGACAACAACAAATGCCAGATGGGGAAGCAACTATCATTCAGAAAAATTGCCACTGGTTTAGATGAGTTGTGATGTAGTTCCAAGTTTCTGGAAAGTAACAAGCTCACCGAGTACCAAGACATGCATACCTATGTAGAGAGAGAACAAGAGGAAGCTACAAAGTAGTACTTCTTTGTGCTAAACACGAGAGAAGTTATACCTATTATTTACTTTAATATATTTCAGGCATCTAGCTTCATCTGAAAGAAAGAATCACAATAAAACATATGAAGTTTAACATGAAGAAACATTTATCAATCATATATACCTGGTCAGATAAAGATTTGTATCTTAAACTTTCCCTTGTATTTCTCCTGTACATACATTTTGAATAGACTGGTTTTGTCATTATGCTAATCCATACATACCCTTTTACTAATTCAACCACAATGAAATCATTTCCATCGCCACTGTTATAAAGTATCAATCCATCCAGAGAGGTGGTTTTGAACTGGAAAAAAAGGTGCATAGATGTATACGCTTGTAGTGTAGCCAGTGCAACATAACTTGCTTTTGTTTTAAAGGTTACAGGGTCTGCTATGATGTTCCTGAACCCAAATCTTGCATTTAGCTCACAATAATCGATGTCTCCGTTTTTACATAAGTCAATGTATGCCATGCCATTAAATGTCAGACTCTGTAGATGCCCGATAAAATTAGAAGGCACAGAAGACAGGTAGCGCCGTTCTGTTATTATTCCTGTTTCTATGTTGTGGAATTCCAATCGTGTGTGATCACCAGCCATTTGACCTTTAAACAGCAACAATAAAACACATGTTAGCATCTGAAATAGGAGGTCAAAAAGCACATCATGTGATTAAGTATCTGCATCAATTTCACACTTTTCAGAATGTGCAAGGCCAATTCTTGGCTCCAATCATCTAAATTATTGGTAAATCCATGAGCCTTTCCACTAAGTTCAGTATGTTTGAATAAGGCCAACAGGAAGATTTCTAAACTGAAACACAATACCACAGCACACTGCACTGCTAACAAAATCCCTCACTTTGATTATGCTTAACCAGATGTGGGGTTTTACTATAAGCAAGTGCAATTACTTCACATGAGGATCACAAAGGTCAATCTCAGAGCAAACCAACAATCAGTTTCATCAGAGAGACATAAAAGCGTGAGGGGTATTATTCCAAGTAGTTTGCTTAAAAGTGCATGATTTAGCTAGAAGTAGGAAAGATTCCTGTTTCAGCTGTCTTTGGTACATTAATGCTGGCTCTGCGGCAAAACACTGTGCTGCATGGTTGGACAGTTGCTTGAAAGATACTGAGCTTTGTACCACGGGGATAAACTATAATGGAAGGGACAAAACAGATGGCCAGAGCAGAAAGCCTGCAGCAAGGGTGTAAACCAGCTTCTTGTAATCCTGAAAATAACAAGGTAATTGTTTACATTAGAGAGGTGGCCAAAAGCAAGCACCACAGCTACCTCTGAGTTTCTCTCAGACTGAAATTTGCTGACTGTATAGCTCATCTGAAAGAAAAGGGTCAACACTATCAGGATACACTGCATATGGGTAAGGTAGGTTTTTAAGTTAGTTAATAAGTACCTTAACCAGCACATCAAAATTTTGTCCACCGAAGAGTTCCCTTTTCTGACAGAACTTAGATTTTTTCCATGCTTATTTTAAAGAAGTAGGGCAGTATCATCACAAGGCTGATTCCTTGTCACATTGCGTAGGTATGGTGACAAAACAGCTTTTTATTACTAATCAATTTCACCACTCAACATATCTTTTGCAAACGAGGGACTAGATTTCCCAGTTCTTTAGTTGTTTCATGTCTCTCATGGAGTACAGAGAAGGTGAAGAGCAGACCTAGCCAAGCTGGCCTAAATACTGGCACAAAACTGCAGTTGCCACAGTGGTAGTATGAAGCGGTTGACAAGCCAAGTTCCCTCTGTCTTTCCCTAAACATACTATTCCAAGAGAAGTGTGTGTGCTCTGCCCAAGGCTGCACACATTTATCAGTGATGCAGAAACCCTGGTGGCAGACTCACACAGCTGTACCTTCATAGGTTTCATAAGCAACTGCCTGTGTATATATGTGTGAAGGGGGAAAAGACAAGGGAAAGATAAATGTAGATATTTGGGCTTTGCCCAGGGAGACGAATTCACCAACAGTTTAAGTCTCAGCCCTGAGATACTAGTACAGGCATAAGTGAAGTTACAGTGAAAATAGCTCTGAAAATTTAACAGCATTCAGACCACACATGCTCAAAAATTGCTCTAAAAATTTATGATAAATATTTACCAGTAGCTTACTTAGCTTTAGGATGATTTCTATATGAAAACTTATTCTACAGATTCCATTGAACACCATATGGGATCTGCAGTGCACTGCAAGAGGCACCTTGAATCCCAAGGACAGTTGTCTTGATGTTCTGGTTGCCAAACATCAGTTCTGAAGATACTATTTTCCCTGATGTATTAAGCAAAAGTGGGTTCCTCCTTATAATGAGTCAGGGAGCTGTCTTGAAAAATGCCAAATTTATATTTGTTGCAAGGACAAGAGCTGCATGTTGCATACCAGCCAAAGAGCTGAAGATCATGTTTAGAGGGGAACATTATATATTCCAGTCTTACATCACTTCAGATGGCAATGCATTAATGTCACGGCAAAAATCCACTAAGCTTTGGCCTGTAGCACAGTATACCCACTACATTAAATGTATTTCTTTCTTGAGCACAGTAATTAAAAAGTTCCAGAATATGAGCTAACATCCCCAATTTCCCTCTAATATTTCAGTTCTACAAACATTCGAACAAGACCTTTAGACTTCACGTAGTGCTCTGCAGGATTTGCAAATACAACAATGAAGCAAATGAGAGAGAGTTTGTACTTACAAGGTGGAGCATCTGGAGTTTTATGGGGGGGTTTTGGTTTGTTTTGGTAGTTTTGGGGTTTTTTTTGGTTGGTTGATTGGGTTTTGGTTTGTTTTGGTTTGCTTTGTTGGTTTTTTGTTCTTTTATTTTTTTAAAATTATTGTGTTCATGCAAAAAAATGCATTGCTTATTGCAACACTATGGAACATAATACAAAAGGCCAGTTGAATTTCTGTTCATAACCATAAGCTAGGTATCTATTCTGTTATTCAACTTCAGTGATCTCCTTCAATCCACTTTTATTTTCTATACATTTAAATAAAACAGAGTGCAAGTATTTAAAATCTTGTATGATGAGTAAAACGTTCCAAACAACCTGCCTGGCTTCTGATGAAAGATAGTTATGATTCTGAGTTATATTATTTATCCATGCACACATTATGCATTTGTCAAAGATAAATAAGCTCAATTCATGGATGAATAAGTGACATTTTATAATCTTTAAATACTGGAAAGTCAGGTTGAATTTTAATGGCTTCCTCTTCAGCCTAAGCTTTCTGGATCTGTTGTTTGTTTTTGTTTTTGTTTTTGTTTTTGTTTTTTTTAATATGACATAGGAAATAGAATAAAAAAAGGAAGACACAATGAGTGGCAGGGGGAAGCTGGAATTTTTGATAGGAAGTCAGTTTTCTTCCATATTCCTCTTATAACATTTATAATAACCTTTCATATGAAAAATCAATGGATTATATTTTAACCAAATTTCTGATTGTTGGGACTTCTGAAGAAAACTTCTAAGTAATTTCAAGCAAGTGCACTACAATCTGATATGGCAACTCTTCCCATATTCTTTCAGGAAATTCAAAGCTACTGCACATTAAATTCTACTAGACTTTGAAAACACTCAATGTTGAAAAACAAAAACAAAATAACAAAAACAAAACAAACCAATCAAACAAAAAGATTACAGCACTTACACGACAATAAAGATTACTAACAGCAGATTCCCCATGTTATCAGACTCTCAAGTTCCCTCTGTTCCTTCTCTTATGCCAGTTCTCTCCTTATTGGTGGAGGAGGCCATATATTGGCCACACAGATTCCTGCAGGGAGTTTAGGAATTTTAGGAAGACATTTTCCCTCCAAAATACTGGGATGACTTTCTCCCTTTGGATGAACATTAAACAACTGTGTATTATGCAAATGTAGGTAACTTCCAACTTGAAGAACTGAGTGGGATTTCGAGTCAACTGGCTAATTTCTGATACAGATACCGGGATGTGGGAATAATACAAGTGTTGTACCAGAAAGCTGGACCCACAGGCAGCACTTCTGATTAATCAGGAGGAAACTGAACAGTCTCACTGGCTTTGGCAGATAAAACAGAGTAGAGTAGACTGGACTAGAGCAGAATATTTCACCTGGAAGCGATCTATATTGGTCACCTAGTCCAGCTGCCTGACCGCTTCACAGCTAACCAGATGTTAAAGCATGTTATCAAGTGCATTACAGAAACACCTCTTAAACACGGACAGGATAAGTGGACCGACTCCTCCTCTAGGAAGTCTGTTCCAGTGTTTCAGCTATTTCCTAAGACCATGATATTTGATAAGAACTACAGTTATCCACAAGAATGATTAAAAGAATGTAAAGTCCTGCATTCTATACTTATTACCTGTCTAGACTATATATATGATTGAAACCTCCTGTTATCATCTCAATCATTCCTATATATTTTTTACTTTTCTGAAGCTGCATTGAGCGGTTTGGACTGAATCCAAAGGACAAAACAAGTAATTCTTGTTGGTTTTGTAACCTGCATTTTCTGTAAATTAGAAATCTGCCATGAAGAATCCAAGAAGTATGCATTTGGATCTAGACACTAGATTTTGATCTAAGCATCTGCCTCTATATTAGAATATACCTTATTATTTGGGTGGCAATTGAAACAGTGAGAATACAATATCTTTCAGTACACTTCCTCCAATACTATAAATTTGATTTCAAAAAGAAAATAAATTATTTAGGCTATCTACATTCTTGGGAAAATGACACTAAGCATCATCACATATACAAACTTCACCTCTGGAAGATCTATGGGTAATTCCTGATTATAAAAAACATGTTCTTGCAACTATTGAATACATAGCTATTAATTTCCTGCCAGTGGCATGACCTTCAGTGTTCTGCTGAGGTAAAAAGGGTTTATTAAAGAAGGTGCACGCCTTTTAAAAAACTACCTAAATTGTTATCATTTTAACTTTGAACCAATGATAAAAGCTATTTAATGCTACACAAAAACAAATGAAAATACTAAATAGCTAACACAAAATTAGGCACATTTTATTGTGCAAGGAATCAGGGCCAGAAGCCAGGTTTGTTGCTATTAATAACACATATGTAAGCATTAACTTTACAGAACAAAATCAATGTGCTATTACCCTTTCTGATAATACATACATAGAAATATATTTCTAACATCTGTTAGCATGTTGGTTTTTTTTCTCCCATTCCAACTGGTATTTTTAGTAATTTTTACCTAATATTTAATTATTGAGGACAGCTGATGCAAGATTTAGAACACAATAGAATATTCTTCAAACATTTATTAAATTCTTTCTTACAGCAATGGCTTAGAGTTTAGCCCTAACAATGCGTTGAAAGAAGCATCTTACTTGCCTTCTCATTAGTGGTGTATCAAGTTACTTCTCTCCAATTACTGTATAAAAACATTCATTTAAGTCAGCATGAAGGTTTTCATTAATTTCAATAGCAACCTTAGAGCAACATTAATATCAAGTGTAATAACACACTTGTACCCATATTTCAAGACACATAACATGGATTTTGAATCTTACCCAATACAAGAAAAAAGCATCTGTTGCTTTCAGATAAAGAAATTCTGTTTCTGTAATAGTTTTTGGTGTTTGCCCCCAGTAACATGGAGTCACAATGACACATTACCTGTCACAGCCTGCTGGTCATCCACCATTAACTTTAAACTTTTTCCTCGCCGAACCACACGCACTGTGTGCCACTCATTATCATTGAGGTTATAGCCAGCAAAAAGGGTTTCTGGACCTTTGCCTGTAGGATATGTCAAACAGTCATTATGCAATCTTTAAAACAGTTTACATGTGAACCTCACAGAGAGAGAGACAGAGAGACTGGCTGGGCAAATGTTAAAACTCACCAAATGTCACACCAAGCAAGAAAATTACCAAATATAAGCAAACATCAAAATATAGAACTACTACATTAAAACAATTTTAATGTATATTTAACTATCTAAATGCACTAGGTTTTCATAAATAGGCACAGTCAGCATGGCTTTAATTATGCATTTTTTCAAACATACAGGCCTTTAAGAAATGGGATTACTGAGCCAAAAGATCTTCAGCATGCATTTACAAGACTGAACTTTTGTTCCTTCTTTAAAAGTAATTTGATGGAAAATAACAAGTGTCAAATGTGTTTTCATGTGTGTTACATTTTTCTTAACCCGTGTCAATTTCTCTGTTCAGCTTCTGTTTGTTTATTAGAACTTCTCAGAACATCATCTATTACCTGGTCTTCTAGATGACTTGCTAATACTCAGATCCAGTACTTTCTGATGTTAGTGGATCTTCAGACTATACTTTCCTTTTTCATTTAATGGATACCTCTTTTATAATCTATTTTTGTCAGCAGTACAGCAAACATTTTTGAAGTAAACCATACATGTAGCACAATGTACTTGCAATAACCAAGCCTAAGAAACAGGATATCTTTAATACTGAGGAAAAAATTTCTCATAAGAAAAGGATAATGGAAATTTTTCCTTGCACTGTTGTCCCAGAAGAGAAAGAAACATCCTGACTTTGAACTGTCATTGATATGAATAGGTGATTGATCAAACACTGAACCAATCCATCAATCAAAACATATGTGGTGACTGTCCAAAATGTAAAGCTAATCTGCAATTAACAAATTACATTCTCATAAAATTGAGATCTCCCTGGTCTGTTTTTCAGTTCCTGTGTCAGAATAAATGCTGCTAATAACTAAAGTTATCAATTAAGTTCTAAGCTCTTCAGTACAAGAGAAACATGGGGCTCCTGGAGTGGGTCTAGTGGAGGGCAATAAGAAGAGTTAGTCAACGGATGCATTTCTCTTACAAGGAAAGGCTGAGGGAGCTGTGCCTGTGCAGTCTCCCAAAGAGAAGACTGAGAGCAGACCTCATCAATGTATGTAAGTATCTGAAGGGTAGGTGCCAAGAAGCTGAAGACAGGCTCTTTTCTTAATGCCAAGCAATAGGACAAGAGGCAATGGGCACAAACTAATGCACAGGAAGTTCCAACTGAAAATAAGGAAGAACTTCTTTAATATGTGCATTGCCCAGGGAGGCTGTGGAGTCTCCCTCACTGAATGTATTCAAGAAAAATGTGTACATGATAGTGTGCAATGCGCTCTGCAAAGACACTGCTTAGAATCATAGAATCATAGAATCGACTGGGTTGGAAAAGACCTCCAAGATCATCGAGTCCAACCCTTGGTCCAACTCTAGTCCATTTACTAGATCATGGCACTCAGCGCCACGTCCAATCTGCATTTAAAAATCTCTAGGGATGGTAAATCCACCACCTCTCTGGGCAGCCCATTCCAATGCCTGATTACTCTCTTGGTAAAGAATTTCTTTCTGATATCCAACTTAAATTTCCCCTGACAGAGCTTAAACCCGTGCCCCCTTGTCCTATTGCTGAGTGCCTGGGAGAAGAGACCAGCCCCCACCTGGCTAGAACTTCCCTTCAGGTAGTTCTAGACAGTGCTGAGGTCACCTCTGAGCCTCCTCTTCTCCAGGCTAAACAAGCCCAGCTCCCTCACCCTCTCCCCATAGGGCTTGTGCTCCAGTCCCTTCACCAGCCTTGTTGCTCTTCTCTGGACTCGCTCCAGCACCTCAATATCCTTTCCGAACTGAGGGGCCCAGAACTGAACACGGTACTCAAGGTGTGGCCTCACCAACGCAGAGTACAGGGGAAGGATCACTTCCCTGGTCCTGCTGGCCATGCTGTTTTTGATACAGGACAGGATGCCATTGGCCTTCTTGGCCACCTGGGCACACTGTTGGCTCATGTTGAGCTTCCTGTCAATTCATACTCCAAGGTCCCTTTCTGCCTGGCTGCTTTCCAGCCACTCTGCCCAGCCTGTAGCACTGCAGGGGGTTGTTGTGGCCAAAGTGCAGGACCCGGCACTTGGCCTTATTGAACTTCATCCCATTGGAATCAGCCCATCTCTTAAGTCTATCCAGATCCCTCTGCAGAGCCCTCCTGCCTTCCAGCAGGTCGACACTCCCTCCCAACTTGGTGTCATCAGCAAATTTGCTGATGATGGACTCAATTCCCTCATCTAAATCATCAATAAAGATGTTAAACAGGACTGGACCCAACACAGACCCCTGGGGAACACCACTGGTGACTGGCCGCCAGCTGGATGCAGCTCCATTCACCAGCACTCTCTGGGCCCGACCCTCCAGCCAGCTCCTAATCCAGGAGAGGGTACACTTGTTCAGGCCATGGGCTACCAGCTTTTCCAGGAGTAAATTATGGGAGACAGTGTCAAAGGCCTTGCTGAAGTCTAGATAGACCACATCCACAGCCTTCCCCTCGTCCACCAGGTGGGTCACCTGATCGTAAAAATAGATCAGGTTGGTCAGACAGGACCTGCCCCTCCTAAACCCATGCTGGCTGGGTCTAATCCCTTGTCCACCCTGAAGGTGCTGTGTGATTGCACTCAGGATGAACTGCTCCATAACCCTGCCAGGCACGGAGGTCAGGCTGACAGGCCTGTAGTTGCCAGGGTCCTGCTTGCAGCCCTTTTTGTGGATTGGGGTGACATTGGCCAACCTCCAATCATCTGGGACCTCCCCAGAGAGCCAGGACTTGAGAAGGAAAGTTTGACCAGATGAGCCCACTGCAATCCCTTCCAACCTTACCCATTTTGGGATTCTGGAAATGAGATTCATAATAAAATAACTTTTGACAGAAAAATGTTAGGATTACCCTGAGTCAGCCTGTTACTTCTACCGTGTCTCTTCCAGGTGACTGTATCACATGTGTCGGATTTGAAAGAGATATGCTACTGGCCCTGAAACTCTCTCACATTTCTATCTGGATTCTTTTCCATCCAGCACAGGCTAACTGTGATGGGTGAGGTCTGTTAATAAATGGGTACCACATGACATTCTCTAAAATCAAGGCCTCCTGACTTCAGGACTTCACACAGGGAAAAGGACACTGAGTTTGATGTAGCTGTTCAGCATATTCAACAGTTTTCATCTCAGATATTTTCCATTTTCATTAGCATTTTTTAATTCCTGATGGTTTATTGCCCTGCTTTTATATTCAACCTTTGCTATTTTGAGCATGCCAAGGGATGTCCAGGAACAAAAATATTAGCTAAGGCAGAGGCAGTGAGATCTGATAATACTGTTTCTCTATGTGTCTATATAGACCCTAAGCTAGGAAATATGTTTGAACCCAGCAGAAGGAGAAGACGTGTCAGCTGCCTGAATAATTCTGTGCCTTACATGTTTACTTTCTATGGCAGGAGAAAGACCAGTTTTGCATAAAGCTTAAGTGAATAATGTTCTCTTTGAGTGTGGTGATATAGACCTCTTAAGCAATTTCTATTACTCTATATTCTATTAGGCACTTCATAGAAAGCAATAGTTAACTAGCAATGGAGACAACAGAGGGATTTACAAAAAATGCTTAAATGACATGAGCAAAAAACTTAATGAGAGTCAGTAGGCCTGCCTAGATACATATAATTTAATAGTATTGTAAACATATTTGTACTTCATTTGTTAGTCCAATTCCTTTGTTTTTTATTTTAAAGTAGTTGAACTTCTTAGTCTCCTTTATCTCACTTCAGATTTCTAAAAGACCAAAAAGCGTATGCAATTTTAATTTACTCTTACATTAAGAACCCTCTATAGTATCCCATTCATGCAAAGGTACCTCAGTGAATATAAACATCAAATCCAACTTGGCTGCTCACATTCACACAGGCAAATATATCTATTAACTTTTAATGGCTAGGGACTTGCAAACTCTTCCTGTTGTAAAAATTAAATGTATGTTTTACTATGCATCAGTCTATTTTCGTTGCAAGAGTACTCTGAATGAAAAAACCAGGTCAGAACTCCTTGTAAATGGTCTGTTTACACTGCACGCAATCCAAAAGGGAATTAAAGGGGTCCATGATGAAAGGGCTATAAAAAGGACAAACCTGGGTATAACACGCTATGGGAGCAGTGCACTGAAAACAGTCCTGGCCTTGTTGAAACTAGCTACCTTGCTGCCTACTAGCTACTGTCTTGAAAAGAGACTGTTCTTTCCTGAAGCTGATCTCTAACAGAGAAGATCTTTTGTTTTGTCATAGAGAGGACAATAAACTATCAAATAGCAAGATTTGGTTCCTGGGTATTGCTGTCCCATCATGGTCTGTCTCTGCAAAGTACCAGTTTTCCATGGCAGCTGGAGTGGTAGCTGAGGAACGATGGATTGTCACCAATCCTGTGCAAATGCAGTGCTTGAGCTGCTTCCTGGTCAAGAACATACTTCTGTATATTAAAGCAGCAAAAGTGCTTGTGAGCAGAGAACTGAGGAGAAAATTGCCTAAATGCTTAAACGTAAAAACATGTAGCAATCCCTTGAAACTACGCAAGAGTTCAAGAACTGAAGAAGAAAACTCAACAAATCTTGCTAACTGGCATTGGCCTACCTCAAACGTAGTTTATATTAGTACTTTCCTCACTGACTTTCAAATATATTGACCTGAAACTAATTTAAACATCATGTTATTGAGATCACAACCATTCAGAGTCTTCTTGTATCCTGGTTTATAGTTCTCTACTTTATACTGAATCTACTATAAATTTATAGCTCTTCAGGCTTATGCTGACTTGACACGGATCTGACACCACTTTATTTAAATCATACCAGCAGAAAGTGTTTTTATATGTGTACTTAAATAAGAACTGGCATATTGCCACTTTTTTTTGGGCTGGAGGCTATTTTGAGTTTTATTAAAAAATATGTTTAATTTCTCTGGGAAGCAGAAAATCAGGAATCCTAATCCAAAAAAAAAAAAAAAAAAAAAGGTAAAATTTGGTTTTTTGTTTTCTATGAATTGATACTACTCTTTCAAACTTATGTCCCTCCACTTCTAATTACCATGCTGTCCTCCACCTGGAATACATCCATCTCTTTCTTGCCAGGACACAACCAGCACTGGCTCACTTTCTGACCTACTGATTCTCTCAGAAACTAATACCTTAATCATAAACCTTTCCTTTCTGAGAAAAGATACAAACTGGAAAGACATTCACTAAGTATCTCTTCTTGTTTAAGTATGAAATTTATTATAAATGTCTATGTTCGGGTCTTTTCCTGTTTTAAATGCTTAAATTACTTGATTTTATCCATTGCTAGAGGAAATGGATAGTACCAAATTAAAAAATACTGGCACTTTTATGGCTATCACAATTTGCTCATAGTCCATCATGCCAGTAAATTTGCACATCCATTTAAATCATCCTTTTACATAGCAAAATTCAGACTGGACGGTCACTTGATATAGGTACATATCTTGATGATGTAATTCATTATGAACTAGGTCATAGAAATGTAAACTCATAAAAATTACAAGTTAGAGGTTTCCTCAGGCACCTGAAGTTGAGCTTACTTTTCTGACAGCACCTCAGCTGGAACTTTGGTCCTTTTAAAAAGTAAAGGAAAAAAGTATGAACCTCCAACAGAAAAGTATTCTTTTCAGCATGCTGAATATTCTAAATGTTCTCTGGAGATTTCTATCTTGTGAGGAGTCTATTCAGCCTAATTCAAGTTCTGAAGATTTGCTGAATTCAAAGAAGTCGGTCAATTAATGGTAATATGCATACCTTTTTGTTTTACAGATATCTATCCCATGGTACTTTTATTTTAACCAAATATTTAAACAGAACTTCATAAAAACAAACAGATCATTTGGAAACAAGGTACTAGCTTTTGGCATCATACCAAAACATATTCAAAACTAGTTGTCTAAACAAAATACCTGAATTATTATTGTTTCTTACAATGCCATCCACCAGTACCAAGGCAAATACCAAAATGCTTGCAGCATTCAATTCTGCAATCAAAAGTAGATAACAAAAACGAAATATTGAAAGAAGGACAAAGTAAATAGAGTCTAGCAAAGGAAGACTGAATGGTTCAGTGAATGCTATACTTACCTATGGAACCAAAGTTATATACAGGCAAATCACTACTATCTGTTTATTGGTCAGCATAAAAGAGATCAGTGGTTTCCGCCGGATGGCTAACAAGAAAACTATGCCTACTACAGCTATCGATATTAAGTGGCATTTAGACAAAAAGACATTTGGACAAGAAGACAAAACCCTGAGAACACTTCAATTAACAGACAATGAATGTTGCTTTAAGTCAGGGTTGCCAAGATTTCTTCTAGCTAAAATAACAAATACTTTACAATTCAGCTTCCTATGTATAGATAGCTGAGTGTCTCAGAGACAATGTTATTGTAAATACCTATGTCAGATGAGAGAACTCTGTGCCATTTCAATTAATCCTGCTTTCTAGAGTAAACCCAGCATGGCTCTAATCTAGGCTTCTCTTCCAGCATTCAGTCAGTCTCAGAGTCATGGTACAGACCTCAAGAGGCATCTATATTACATAGCAGTCTACAGCACAAAAAATTTAGAAAACACTCCTTCAAAACTAGATACAAAAACATAAGATATATAGGGAAAGGCATCTTAATCTTTGCTATCCTTTCTATGGTGGTTTGCTGTAGTAAAATTTTTGTTTTTTTCAGAACACTAGTTTGCAACCTTGAATTTAAAAAGTCAACTAATATAGTGCATGATTTGTATTTTAAATGACTGTATCATCCCGAAATTCCCTGACTATGCATGTTTCTTTACAATAGAAAAACTACATTACCTTTTTAAGATAAAAAATATGTATCAGGTTATTATGTACAGCTAATTGGTAAATCAACTTGAGAAAGTCTAATTACAGGTCAAAGAAATTTTGTTCACTGCATTTTCCTCCCAACAGACTTATACAGAAAATTCCACAACAATAGCACATTTACTGAATTGCATCAAGCAAAATATGTCAATCTTGCACTGCCCACAATGTTCCAGCTCACAATAGCTTTATTATGGGCAAAATTACTTTGGACAATTTGGGTAGTGTATTGCTAGTTTAGGGTATTTTTATTTTTTTTTATTATAAAAAAATGACATATTGGAAATTAAAACAAAGGAGATTAAAGTTGCTAATATCACTCATTAGCCTTAATTTCACCTATAGAATAGATTTGCTCATATTCTTAAGAATAATAGGAATATAATGTTAAATCTGTTTCCATAGAGGCACATATAAAGAAATGTAGAAACTGAAGCAAGGTATTTTTGAAAATTCTACTGGCTCCCTCTACATGACCAAACTGCAAACAGAGTGCCTTTAATATTGATCTAGCTCACTAGTAAGGAGATACAGCATACACAGTGAATTCACTGGGGATGAAAAATCCATAGAAGGATATAAAAAACAACCAATCCAGGAATCAAGCACAATATCTAGCTCTGAGGATACAATGTTTGTGACACCATTCTCTTTTCTGTGAATATGCTTCCCCTGACCATGGTCTGAGCTGCTCAGTATTACCTCTCTCTCAACTTTCTCTTACTTTTGCGTTAAGCAAGTTATTTATATTGGGGTGTAATGTTGCACATACTCATCATTAATTTCTTTTAAGCTGTGAGATATCAACTGTTACACATCAGTTTCTACATAGAGTCAGTGGATCCAGGTTGGAGGGCAGAAAATAGACAGATCTAGTAGATTAATTAAATCTAAGAATTCTACCAAGATTACTGCTGATAATAACTACTGTCTTGTGAAAGTCTATTCTCTACAAACAGAATGAGGACCAGCACTGAATTTCACAAAGATGGAGAGGGGAAAAAAAACCCATCAGAAAGCAGTAAAATTTAAAGTGGCATGTCTTGGTCTCTAGCCTTCTCTGCCAGACCAAACCATATGTAGAAGACATACACCTGCTCTCAAAATTTACAAGTGTGCTTTGCTGGATAATAATTGGGTCTATATTAATTTGAACCATATTTCCTGAAAAAATGGTTTTGAAATTTCAATTACAACTATATGTGAACTCTGAGCACCTGAGAGGGTAAAACTTGGAAAGGAAAACCTTTATTCATTTAGTTACTGTTTTATGAAATGTCTAACAACTTAGAGACATTTCTCAACATATTACTCAAACATTTATGACTTAAAATCAGCTGCACTTTAATTTAGTTTTGTAAGTCATATATCTAAGCAAGTGAAACACAAACAGCCCTAAGGACATGTAATTTTCTTTCTTCTTGGAAATAATGAAAGAAGAGTATCTTTTAAAAGCAGGTAAAACCAGAAGTCAGCTAGGTCTCTGTATTTTTAATGTGTGCAGTTTTGCTTTTGTACTGTTCTCCGAGGATCATAACTATCAGAAAATGTGCTAAAGGTACTAAAAGTTTTATGAATCTACTCCAAGGCCCTGAACTAAAGGGATGCTAGCCGTGGACTAAAGTCAATGAGCTTGAAAAATAAGTTTGTTGCTTTGTCAGCTCACTGCTGAACGTTTTTAGACAAATTTTCAGAAATCATGGCAAATTTGACAATTGATTTTGCTGTAGGTAAGCTAATCGTGAACTTTTAATACATGCCAATTTAAAGCAAACTTGAGTGCAAGGTTATTTACTTTGTATTTACTGCAAGAAATGTGCACTTGCAAAGATTGTGCAGCTTCTGTGGGTTTGTACGGTCATATCATTCCTTGAATCACGCTGAATTTTTTTAAGTGCACTCAAACCCTAACAGTCTGAGTTGGTATTCAGCAGACTCACTTCCACAAACTACTTGTGTGACTTTAGTAAATCTTTATTTGTTTTCACCTCAGTTTGACATGTCTGCTATCATGAAAAATTTCAAACATTTTAAGCTGAATACAATTGAGCATTTTGCTTCAAGTCAGACGCACTTAACACAATCACTTTCAACATCTTGACTTCATTCTACCTAGTACAAAAGGAAATCAGCGTTTTCAGAAGCCTGCTATCCCATTTTCTCAGGTAGCTTCCCAGTTCCCAGAACACTCCTGTAGCTGAGCCTGAGAAAACCTCACAGGAAGGTGACAGTCAGGGAAGCCAGGTAGTCTGGCCACTAAGTAGGGGACAGACTTGAAGAACTTAGACTATCACTGCAACAGCTTGTGTACACACACAGTGACTCTGAATAACACAGAGAAAAAAAATCAGTTTGGCTTCATTACTGAAATTGTTTGCTTTTTAAAATATTGTCCACCACAAGCTAGTATAGTGGACAAGGAAGAAAAAAATGGGAAATTTTAATTAATTTACAATACTGAAACTTTCCCTTGCAGAATGTTTGTATTACAGAGAGCTTGTTTCAATGGAAAATTCCTTTTAACAAAAACTTTGTAAAACCAGTAGAGAAAAGAATGGCTTGTTCATCTGGAGTTATTAGTGTTTACTTTTTTCCCCTTCTGTAACAGGAATAGAATTGAAAATCATAGGAACTGACTTGGGAACTCCTATGTGAAATAGTACTAAGACTAATATGAAACTAATTTTAAGTAATATTGATTTTTTTTTTTAGTAAATAGTCATTGTTCAGATATGACTTCCATAGCAGCCAGAATCTCTAATATTAATTAATTCTGTAAAAATTCAGAGTTGTGTCAATAGCACTAATTTGTAAAATGTGGCTTAAAATAAGAGAAAGAAAAGTGATCCTAAGATGAATTCATGTTGATTGCCTGCTTTCCCAAGAAGAGTTAGACTTTTACATCAGCAGACTCACTAAAAGGACCAAAAGTCCAAACCCCTACAAAACACAGAAGCAGAAACATCCATTCCCTGTCCTGGATTTCTAGAATCACAAGAATATGCTTCTAACTTTTCAAAGAAATGGAGAGCTATACACCTGACAATCTCCTTTTCATTAGACATCATCTCCACAAGTTACTTTGCACCTCAGCTTCCAGAGGAATTTTCCTGTCTCCTCTGAACCCAAGAGATCTGGAGAAATTCTGACTTGAAAAAGAAGGATTTCTCCATAACATGGCTATCTTAATAACTTTGATAATCTGGATTTTAATTATTGTTGTGTAAATCACTGCCATTCAGCTAATAAATAGGCAAACAAAAAAACTGAGATATGCAGCTGGTACAGGCAACCAATATGTCTGGTCTCCAAGTGTACCCTTATGAGCCTGAAGGGTACTACTACTTTCCACTTTAACACAGTGAAGGAAAAATTACAGCATTTTGTTTTGTTGAAAAAGTAGGTACTTTTTATTATTTATTTTTTATTGAGAGAATTGGAAAATTTGTTGTACTTTGGCTAGATTATAAATGACAACAGGAGAAAAGCAAAAACAGCTTTGGTCTAACATGTGCCTGACTTTGACATTGACTGTGCCCATTTATATCAAAACCATTGCTGTCAAAACTCTGAAGTATATTTTAAAATATACATAAACATAACCTAGATATGCTTATCCATGATTTACCTTTTTATTAAAAAAATACGTTTATGTTTAGTCAAAATGAATATAGCAGAAAAAAACAACAACATGTAAATATTTCATTTTACCCTTATATTTTCTACAGTGTGCTTAAGAATAAGCAGATTGGTAACTAGCTGGCATAAATGAGAATTTGGACTGTGACTTTATTTTAAGAATAAGCTCCTCTTAATTTACAGGTGTCTTCATCCCAAAAACCTGATGTTATAAAATAGTTACAATGAATCTCACACTTATATCCTACTTTTTAAAAAATTAAAATGCTGCATTAAAACATTTTGCCCGGTTAAGAGTAATGAGAATAATGTTTAAAGATTTATTGATCTTGATTATTTAAGTGTTTTAAAATATTTTTATACTCATGGATCACAAAGCATAATTTCTTGACACTGCTTATTCTTGGATACTTCTACACAGATGGGAGTCAAGCAAGGAGGACTGAAATAGACATTTCAGATTGTTTTCAGAAATTACAAATAGATGAATACAAAGGTTGATCTCTCTTCAATAAACAACCTCCACTATCTTGATGCATATCCTCTTGCATGCCTGAGTAAAAAATCTATGGCTTTTAAACTGGAATTGCTTTCAACATTGAGAGAATCTCTCCAATGCTCTTGTGTCACATATTATTTCTTAAGGTTTGTGCTCACCATCAGTGAGTGACAATTCTTTACTGAACAAAAGAAGTAAGCTTCTTGACAGAAGGTCCTACTTGCACTTCGTTAAGGTGTGGTCTCCATCTTGCTTTATGCAATTTTAGGTAATAATCTAGTATGTTGACTTTTATAGGCAGTGCTGCTCTTATTCATAGCCAGTTAGCTTGTCGCCTGACTTCCTAAGTGTCTTGTATAATGTCAGTGATGGTGTCACCTATCTCATGTTAAATGGAGAAGTAAGAACTTTTCTTCCTCTGAGAGGGAATGGTGGATGTTCTCTCCTAGGAAGTAGCATACTCGTTTTTAAGCTGCTGAAATGTTATATAGCAAAAACTGCAAAGACAATTCAAAGTATAGCAGTAACCACAACACAAATTCATCATATAATTTTCACTCAATAAATATAGTGCTTAAATTTTAATTAAACTAAAATTCTTTCAATGTCGGTGAGCATACAATCTATGATTATTATATTTACTTCTGATCTGATTTCCACAAGTCCCACATAAACAGTTCATGGCATGTGAGTGAAAGATGGAATTGTTGACTTACCTATTTGGTCCTTCTTCTTCAGGTAAATTTTACTACTGGTGAGAAAAGTCTTAATGTGCAGAG
Organism: Pithys albifrons albifrons; assembly: GCF_047495875.1. Taxonomy (NCBI): domain Eukaryota; kingdom Metazoa; phylum Chordata; class Aves; order Passeriformes; family Thamnophilidae; genus Pithys; species Pithys albifrons. The sequence goes on from NC_092459.1 coordinate 103,379,071, forward strand.
ACTAATGAAATGTTATTTCTACATACATGCGCTTCACTCCTTGGAGGAACATCTCAAAGAATATAAAATTATGATAAATAATAACAAAGAATTGTTATAAGCTACAAGAACCACAGCTTCCTTTTTTCTTTAATTGCTTTTTCTCGTTCATGTCTTGGTCTTCATCTTGTGTCTTGTTGCTTCAAGACTGCCTAGACAAATAACTGCTGAAGAATTTTTTGCACATTTCCCAAAGGGGATGGCATCTCAGAAAGCCAACTTTATCTTGATGTCTCAACTCAACAGAGTAATATCTCCTTTGAAGTGACTTGTCTGATGGATTGAAGCCTATAAATCAGCTGGAAGGGAGCATAAGTTAACCACTTGACATGTTATCCAAAAAAGCAATGTGTTTGGATGGAAATTTTAACAGCTACCTGAATATAATTTATTAAAGTTATTGTCAAGAAGAGATAATAAGGAAGCAGTTTTGTGGTTCCAGTAATAAGCTACTGAGTGCTCAAAATGTTATGGTAGATGTTTCATGAATTTTAATAGACATAATGCAAAATGTGCTAGACAGAGAGCAAGTGCTTTTCATATAAGAAACTGCTCATCAGTGACATGCATTGAGTAGATGTTTTTAACGTTATCAGCTCTTCAAAAAAAGCACATTGAAAAATGAATAATTGTTCTTATAACATTAATGAAGAATAATATTGTAGCTAAGTGCTTGCTAGACATCTATATCAAGATTGAATTTATGAAATGCTGACTTGCTGCAGAGAAGTGAAGCAATGATAAAATAGCCCACCTTTCGGAAGCAGTTATACAGCTAAAACTAATACATACTTACACTATGTTTTTTCGCCGATGCAGAAAAGGAAGGGCTGTCAAAATGCCACAGATGACTCAGAAACCATGTTCTGTGAACTTGTATTTATGTAAATAGGCTGATAACTCAAATTCTGTGCTACGTATGGAAAAGACAAAAACTCTATGCTCATGTACTCTTCCCAACTGTCTATAACCACATTTCACTGATCTTAAGGCTTAGGAAGTAAGATATTCACTTGTCAGGGATTTAATCCAGACTTTCAGCAGAACAAATATACAAATGAATCAAAATAATTTTAATTTATGCAAAATTTTAGTTTGCTACCCCTTTAATTTCCTTCCTTTTTTCTTTCTTTCTTTGATTGAAGAAAAGATAGTTAAGCTTTCCTTAAGCAGCTTGGCTTTCCTAACCACAGAAAACTGAGAAACAGGATCATATCTGATTCTCATCAAAATTAGTTGCACTTTTTTATAATGTAGAAGCATTCTGTTCATAATATCTATTAATAAAGGATGGACTGAAAGAAACTTGTCAATTCACCTCAACATGTGTTAGACCTGCTGCAATGCTCACTAGCTGTGTTAGAGAGAACTAGATATCCCCTTTAAATTTCACTCTGATTCTGTTTTCTCTCCCGTATTTCTTACTCATGTATATCCATTCCATCAAAGAAATAAACATAAACACCTATTATATCAATTCTATAGAAGTATAATAGGTCAGAATGATGGCTGTCAGCATGTGATATATTGATCAAAAAAATCAGCATCTACCTGCAGAGAGATGGTAATTTATTTGGTTTTCCTTGAAAAGTTCTCAAAATAAGCACAGCACCACTGATTTAGTGCGGCATTGCATTTGGAAAAACAGTCCTAAGCGGTCAAAGAAATTATTCACAATGCTTAGTACATATGAAATAGCCAACTTAATTAATGGTTTATACTAATTTGACTGGATTTGTTGAAATATTGGCTTGTACCATCTGCTGCCATCTGTCTGGTAATACTCTAATTTTCATAGAATATGATTACCAAGTTTAGAATGACTGTATACAACTCAGTTGATGATAGATTTATATATTTTTTCAACCTTTATGATTCTATGAATCTATGATTACTTTCACTAGCAATTTCCTGTTTGCTCTGAATACAGGGTGTAAATGAGTGATAAAATCATTAGGAAATGAAGGTGCAAAATAAGAGGGGAAATGGTGCATAAGACCAGCTAGTTCAGCATTATGCTTTCATGAGCAGTAGAGAAAAGCAGGACTGCTCTGCAGTACTTACTAACAGTCACAGCTTTCAGTGATGGACATGTTTGGGACTACTGGAACTACATAAATCGCCTTATCACAGGAAGTCCTTGATGTATTTCCATTTTATTAAAAAAACCCAAAACTATCAACTTTCTGCTGCTTCCTTTGCCTTTATAATCACGTATTTGTAAAAATACGTTGGTATTCTTGTAGGAATTTTTTCCCTACCTTGCATTGCTGGTCCATGTAGGAAAGCTAATCCATGCTTGTAATCCTCCCTGTGGCATTGAGCTGTATTTTTCCTATTTAAGCTAATCATGGGGAAAAGGAATTAAACACACATACAACATTCAAGAAGTGGATAAACAATGACTGCATAATAGCATAATGCTGCTTTCTGCTCTGGTCTTACTTCCTTTCCCCATAACTACTAACATCCATTGAGATTTCTGGTCACTTCTGAGCACTGAACTGTTTTACAAGAGCTATTTACAATGACTGCACAATTTCTTCCACTCAGTGCTAGCAGATTCCATTGCTGTACTAGCATAATTAAGGTTAATTTTTAAAAAATTAATTACTTTGTACATATTGATATTTAATTCCACCTACCATTTTACTATCCAGTCATGCAGCATTTTGAAACTCTTCAGAAAACCCTCACATACTTAATTTGATTTTTCTAAATAATCTCATTGCATTTGCAAATAATATCATCTCAGTATTCCTCGTCATCTCTCAATCATTTATGAATATGTCAGTAGAGATTCCTGAGGAACCAGTTTTAGGGACCAGTAAAGAAGAGTTTTAATGTGAAATGACTGCCCTTGCAGCTCAGTTCACTAATATGAATGACATTGCATTAGCTTTTATATATTCTTCTGCAAGAAAAAATAGTGTTCAATTGCTTTGCTATTACTGATTAGAACAGCATTCCTCATTATCCCTACAAGATTTGACTGTAACACCCACTTTCTGTCATGGAAAAAATTGTGAGGATAATTTAAATCACCAGTCCTGAAATGTGATTAAGTCTTCTTGCTTCTCAAAAGTTAAGCGAGAAAAACATAAAAGTAAAATATGAGAAATTAATGTTCTTCTATACATGAAAAAGTTACTTTCAACTTCTTCCCATTAAAATATTTAAAAGGACTAGTGTACTTTTATTTTCTAAAGTCCTTTTATGAAAGATTTGATAGGGCCAGTATGAGCTAGACATACACAACTCCCTTGCGTATAAATCAGGATCTATTAATTCAAGAAAATCTATTCTTATAGATCTAGCACATCATTGAGGCTGCTTTATCCTTATTGGTAAAATGAGAGGCTACATGCTTGCAGTAATCTCTGCTTTCCTACCCTCCAAGAGTCTTCTTGTCATATTTAGTATTTTAGATGATCTCCTGCTTCCTGTTCTCCTTTAATGAGTTCAGACTGAAGGTTCAGAGGCAACAACTTCAGTTCATTCCAGACCGTTCCCTTGGGCTCTGCTTGTAAAACCTTGGCAGAATATCAACGCTCAGAGCCAGATGATATATAATATAGCCTAAGATATGCAGTAAACTGACATCTATCTATACCTGGCATGGCAAAAATTAAAGTATACGGAAATATCACAAATGGAAGGTCTACTTTAGATCAGTCTTAAAGAAGTTTCCAAAAACATTTATGTGGTACTGCTGAAAAGGCAAGTCTTTATCTGAATGTTAATGTAATGATTTTTCACCACCAATTAGGGCAACTAGCCTTACTGTATGTGTTTTTAAATTTACTTAAATAACCATATGCTTAAGCTTTTACTGTTGCCTTTTTTGCTGTAGCTATTGCTGAGCACACCACTGTCCCTTGAGACAACCACAAATATTCTACTATTATATAATTGATTACTGAGGCCCCTGTTAAATCAGCCATAGCCTTAAAGTACCATGAGTAGAATGTGGGACTCAAAAAGATAAAAATAAGATGGATGAAAAGAGTGAAAAGAAAGGAAAGAAGGAACACACTAAAAAGGAAAACATCTGTTTTCTAGTAAAAGAACTTGATATCTTGTTGACAGTCTGCCAAAAAATTAATGGCAATTATAGCCTCTGTTAGCTAAGAAAGAGAAAACACAGATGAGATTTTATAAGCAGCAAGTAGAATGCAGACACAGAAATAAACTTTATTGCTGTCCTTCTTGTAGACTGGAAACACTGATAGAGCAAAGCCTTCAGCCCCCAGCAGCTGACCTTGAAAGCTTTGTCAATAGGGAGAAAGTAAATATGATTAACCCTTTAATGGTCAACCAGCATATGTAAAGCATTTATTTTCAATTTATTGAAGGATTGAGTTTTGGTTTGCTGTGTAAATATAATTGTCTCCCATGCTCCAGCTAAGCAGGTTCAGGCCTGAAACAGAGAGAAACTTACAAGGGCCTCACCACTGGCACTGAAAAATACATGCAAGACTCTTCTCAAGATTTCTTTATAATAAGCTAGTTGACTAAAATTTTCTTATGCCCTGTATTGGCTCAAGTGTTTTGGTTTTTTCTTCTTTTTCTTTTTTTGTTTTGTTTTTGTGTTTTTGTTTTCTTAACAACTGGATAAGGAAGAGGTAAAAATGGCAGACTTTTAGATAACTTTATTTCCCTGCAAGATTACTGTGTTTACCAAGACATATGTTTTGGCTGATAACTCAGTATATCACAAGACTGATTTTCTCAATCACCCTCTGTGTGACAGAGGTCATACTCAGAAGTCCAATGTGCCTTCACTGTTACTTTCTCGGAGTCCTCTCTCAAGCCAAACTGTATCCATATAAAATTTCACAAAATGCCATAATATAAACCAGATTGCAAACCTTTCTTATCTTATGTAAATGGTCAAAATACTCAGCATGCCCTTAGCTGGCATCTCTTAATATGTATTCTCTTCATGATCTTCAATGGCTTTTTCTCATGCTTGAAATTCCCTAAAATTTGGTCTCAGATATTTCCTAGGTTCAACTTGCAGCTTGTTTTAGGAGCCAAATTCAGGAGAATAGATTTGATATACATAACTGCAGGTACACACGTTTACCAGAAACCTTTCCAACATTTACCTTCAGTTGTCTGAAAGATCACTTCCTTAACTGGTACAGATTAAGCCTTCCACATCTTAAGAAGTGATGTTTCTGCCTTTCTGTAAATAATATGCACTTTCCCAAGATGTTCTCGCATAGATGTAGGCCAGATGAATGTATTCTGGAACAGCAATAGTCTGTCTTGCTGAAAAAAAGCAATCCACCTTCTCTACTAGAGGTTATTTTTCTACTGTCCATGCACCACACATGCCTTCCTCCTGTCTTGTTTTATTCTACAACAGCTGTAAGAATGCTGCAGCAAGTTAAATTTAACGATTTTGTTAATGGGTCACTTTAGTCAAATTCATGACATAGACACTTGAATATTTGTGCTGGCAGCAAAACAGTGAGCATGTAAGAGCATCACCAGCAGACAGGAAGACAGACAAAAGAACACAATTTTTAAAGAAAAGTAAATTTATTTTAAGAGACAGATGAAATTTTGCAGCAAAAGTCCTAAAGAATGGCATTCAAACATTTGTAAAATGATTAGCAGTGACCTTGCTGGTTCACTTTATGTTCCCTGCTATGTCACTCCTACCATTCAAGGAGTGGAGATCACTTTCTCAGAAATATTTTCAGTGTTAACATCTGTCAGCATCTGAGAAAATATCCATTGCATGATCCCAACTTTTGATTAAAAATATCAAGTCACAGATTTTGCCCTAGGTGCTCCCATGATTATAGGTGAAGGGAAGCAGCTACTATTTTTTTTTTGTAGAGCAGATGGGCAAATAGACTGCAGGAAGAGGTGAATGGCTCTGTCATCACTCCCTCAGTAAGCCAATAAATGTGATGGGCTCACATGTTATAATCTGAGCAGCATCATTTCTTTTCACCCTATATTTGACTGAGAATGAGAAGACATCACTCATAACCAGCTTCTGTGGCTCTACAGAACAAATTATGTGCTATTCCTTAACTCCTTTAGCCCTCCTAAATATGTTTATAAAGGTTTTGTTTTTAAACCTGAACTTTTTTCCTAATTGAGCTGTCTTTAGCCTTGCTTTGTAACACAGTGTCTGAAACAAGACATTGGATGGTATCAATGCAACTTCAGGACTGAGTACTGAGGACTGCAGTGAAAGCCTCTGAGTAAAGAAGCAATTTTCCTTTTCTTGCATGCTTTCTATTACTGACTAGTAGATTGTAATCAGAATTTGAATGAAAAGGGCCACATAAGTTTTCAGTTTTGTTGCATGGCAGCAGACTCTTTTTCAGGAAATTATGTGAAATTATGTGAATTATGCGATGTTGCTGAATGAGAAGGATTCCAATGACTTCCTATTCTAAATCTGCAAAATATAGGCATTTTTTTTCAAAACATATGAATAATTATTTCAATCTTTATGCCACAATCAGAAGGGAGTCCCTGACTGAAATTGCAGTGAAAGTACCCTGCTGATTTGCTGCATATCCTCTATGGTAAAGCTCTCTCACATATTTTTAGCAGACTGTCAGCCACACTTAATGAGAAAAAGATCAAACTCTCATACAATTCATAAGCACTGTGTAAGAAAACAGGCCAAATACAAACATTTACATTTTGTGTGGAGGTATAAAATTCTATAGTTTTAATGATCTTCCTACTGCAAATAACTGCAAAAATGGAGTAAAGAGTATATTCTAATAATTCTTTTCACCAGATGGTAAGAAGTTAATACATGGAAATGTATGAATGATTTGCTTATCATCGTAGATTTTGGAATATCTGTAAAAGCACAGCTGAAAATTGTGGACTTTGCAATAAAATGCAGCTTTATAAGCAGTAGCTTTCAAAAGGATGTATAGTCTTTATTTAAGAATTTCTGCTGCTTAAAATTCATGTATAAACTGAAGATATACTATAATAGTACACCACTGTTAGTTCTTTAATGTATACAGTTTTCCTCTTATTTACCAATAATCTGACAGAGCTCCTTGTCATGCCCCGGATTTGTAGGATACTTTGACAAGAAAGAAATGCTTCAATAACATATGTCACATATGTCAAAGAGAATAATTTAATCATCTGCAATGTGCATATCTGCAGAATAGGGAAGTTTTAAAAGACAAAGCGTACAAAACAAGGAAAAAAGATTAAAGATTATAGAGAAGAACAGAGAAATTAAATGGAGTGAGAAAATAAAAATGAGAGGAAAAATAAATTACATAGAGAATGGATGGATAAGTAGATTGACAAAAGAAGGCAGGCTGCATCTAAATACAACTGGTGAGGGGGCACTTCACTGGAAGAACAAATAGAAAATCCTCAAAGCTCAGGAAACTTTTCCTAATTTAAAAGCTAGCACAGCAGGTTCTCACATTCCCTGAGGAATTGCACACATTTAGATGATCACGGTAGCCTCTGCTCCCTAAAATTCTGCAGTTCATAAACGATTTCTTGTGACAGTCTTACATTTGAGTATAACTGAATTCATTGTGGTTACTCTATGAATTATTGCCTACAGAAGCAAAACTGTGTTCTAGAAAACTGACCTAAATCTCCCTTGCACTGTGTGCCACTAGTTGAGGAATCTTTCACAGCAGTATTCAAAAAAGTATTACTCTGTACCTTTTCATATTCAACAAAGTATCAGGGTGGAATTGAGAGCCAGGTATTTACCAGTTAACATTATAAATGGTATAATGTATCAATTAATAAAAAGCTTACAGTCCTACTCTGCTGAGTCACATAAAAATGCAGATGATTTATTTTCAGAAATTATAGCAATACAATATAATATAAACCCCTCAAAACCCAAAAGATGAAATAACATGTAGGACTGCACATGCCTGTGACAAGAGGACATTGCATATTAAAACAAGCAACCTTTAGAGCTAAAGGTACTTGGATTTTTTTCAGGTGCTAGTGTTTTGGAAGCATTAAAACTGGGGAAAAAAAGGGAAATTCAAGTAAGTCAAGATAGCAGCCCTTAACATTGAAGGAGTGAAAAATATGGAAATGTAGCACACCTGTATTTCTTCAGAAATTATTCAGAAACTGTTATTGAACTGTAATGTAAATTTTATGGGAAGAAGTTCTGTCTTTGAGAAACACTAGTTAAAAATCCCATTCAGTTTAATAAGATCCACTGCTTTTTATAATTTATGCTTTACAATTTACAATTAAAATGTAATAATTATTTCCCTCTCTGAAAGGGAGAAATGTTTTGAATTTTTTTTTAGGAAATTTTTAAGGATTAGCTCATCAATTTTGTATATAAGTCATATAGCTATCAACTTAGTTTTTACAGAGTCCCTAATGACAAAAAATGCTCTACATTCATGTTATGTGAACCAACAGACTCCACCTCAGCCTTATTTTTAAATTAGTTCTTCAGCCAATGAACACTAATACTGAAATCATAGCAGTTACTTCTGTTCATGAGTTTTCCCCTTCTCCTGGTGTCAGCTTCAACACTGACCTACATGTACCTGCAGTTTAGAAGGATCATTTATTTCACTCCCCGAGAGAAAATTTTGTTTTGTAAGCTTGCAGGTCTGAAGAACACATTGTAGTTATTTAAAGATGCACAAAACCAACATTTCGGCAATGGTGTTTTCTGACTTAATGGAGTAAAGTTTTAGGAAGATACCAATTTTCTAGCCTGGAACAAAATATTTAGTATGCTACATAGTTCCATATAAATGGCATAAACAGTCTCCATAATATTATTAACGAGACACAAGATCAGTAGTGACCTGATATCTGATTAATATTTTGAAATATTAAAAATTCTTTACTTCAAACAAGGAAAACCACAGAATGCCACCTCTTCTGCAAGATAGGACATTAGCTAAAGGTGAAGGCACGATCAAGGGTAGAAAAAATTTCTACTGAAACCTTAGCTCTGTCCAGCCAACAGTTAATTGTTTGATGTCTAGCAAGGAGAAGACAGGCAGACTGCACTCAAGGGAAAATGAGAGGAAGAGGTGCAGTATTTTATTCACTAGGTTTGAAATTCATGTTAGGATAAGGTGTTTACAGTCACATTTTCCTTTTTTTCCTTTCAAGTTTGTTTATGTTTAGTTTAATTTTGTTTTCAAAGTTATCTTTCTAAAATCAAACCAGATAGTTTCATCCTGATCTTAACTTTGTTACTAATGTAGGTATAACAAATAGTATTTCAGTCCCAATACTGATGTTAGATTACCACGACGAATTTCTAAGCAAAAGGAATAGGAAATGAAAAAAAGTTTTTCAAACATGAAAACCAAATTTACTTCTATCAACATAAAATCAGGACTGATACACATCCAGCTCTCAGTAAAACCAAAAAGATAGGCACTCAATTGTTACAGTGTTTAGCAAATTATTACTCAAATTATAGATGCTGTTGCTCTGAAACAATTTTTTTCTGTACAACTAAACCACATTACATTATGTAATAATCAAGCATTTTTAAAGGACTGCTAAAAGCAATAATTCTTCATAATCTAAAAATTAAAACGTTATCTGTTTGTTGAAAAACTGTAGCGAGTGCAGATAAGAAAACATTGTAGGACTTACCATACTGAAAGCTCACAAAACCCTGTCCAGTACACAAGCACCAAAGGGAGATGGAACTAATCACGAAAGCTCAATTCTAGTAACAAAAAGACTATAAACAAACTGTAAAGAAAAATAACTTATGAGTATTTTATATCATGTATAATTTGTAGAGAGGTTATGCTGCTTCTGTATGAGACCAAAAAGAACTCGTAACTGCTAATTCAATCCAGGACATACAATTCCTGTTTTTGCAATTCCATAATTGGAATCTAATTACTTTGCAATTGTAGTTTCTCTTTTGATCCAAAACTTGCTTAAAAACGAAACGTAGAAAACATTTAAATTTATTTTTATGACACAGCATTTAGTCTAAAAGAGATTAAAAAATCAAAACACTTCTTGTATTGTGGCGTTATTCCTGGGATTCTTTCCCTATGTTAGTAATTCTATTTCAAGAGGGATTTTCTGATTTTAGTAAGGAAGTTAAGAAAAAAAACAATCGTTCCTTTCCTAGGGAAAAAGGAATTTTCCTGCAGCAGGCACTCTCATTAAATTTCTGCTCAAAAAGCTGTTTGTCTTACACTTGGAAATCTTTTTATTGTTGAGACTTCATCAGTACAAAAAATTAGTGTCCTTAGGCACACCAAAAATTTTGAGGTTTTTCATTATTTTATACATTTTATCAAGTTGAAATAGGAAATACTTGGTTTTATAAGTGAAAAATTTTTACTTTTTAATTTTGGGGTTTCTTTAATATGAGGGAGCTATCTTTATGTCTTGGTATCTACAAGTATTTTCTTTATTCTATTGAAAAGACTGTCTATATTTAAGTATTGTTTGGATTAAAAACCTCTCCCAAGAAAATTCTGCTTTTTAGTACAAATGCTATATTTTTGTCTTTTAAAATTATTAATTGAAAAATCTATTAGCAAATTACACATTATAAATAACTGCAGATACTTGTTTTTCTTTGTGGATTATAAAACTATTAAGGAATGCTATGTTAATGCCTTTTAACTATTAACAACTACTAGCTTTGTTTCTAGTTGCATAAAGCCAGTCCTTTGGCCTGCGAAACCTGTTAAGAAGGGAAAGAAAAAAACAACCCAAAACTTAAATCTACCATACTTACTATCAATTTTGTTGACACCATTCAGGAGTTCCATAGACTCAAAATAAAATCACAGTCCTTTTTCTCCTTTCAGAATATAGCCTCTTAATCCAAATAATATCAGAGAAGTTAAAATTTAATCCATTCATCTGGCAAATGTTCCCCTCTGTTTCATAAACATGCATATCACAGAGAAAAATTGTTCACTTTAAGGTTTTTTTACATGATTAGAGTGTAAAAAATCATCATAGAAATACGTTTCTTCTCAGTCTTATATGTTCTTATTGCAATGTACCACATTTACATAAAGCAAAGATTTAGCAAAACCAATTGTGCTATAACCAGCCAGTAAATATTGTTAATTGTCTTGGAGGATTATAAATAGAATTTTTTTGTAGTACAAACAATTATGTTCCAACACATGTTGAAGGCAAAATTTCAAGAAAACTAGAAGGAAGACACGGGAAAAACGTGTGACAGCTTATCAGAAATGCTGGTTCAAAAATCGACAGCTACCTTAAATAAAATAGCCCATCTAGAATAATACAGTATTACAGGTACAATTTCCTCTATCTTTGCTTACAAACTGTAGAATGTTTTTTAATGTTTCAGCTAAAGTTATGTCCTTTGGGAAGGACATAAAATATATACTAGACTTTATGATGACTTTTTACACAGTAACAATTAGTCATCCTGTTTCATTAATAAATTATCAAGTGCTTGCAAGCTGTCCACAATATTTTTCATCTAGTTTGCATATTTTATAATGGTGGAATAACATTTTAAAAAGTTTGAATAGGCACTTACTGGAATTACAGTTAATCCTGATACAGTCTAGATGGGGAAGAATAGATGAAAAATGAAAATTTATCCTTCAAGGTAATAGCTGCAGACATCCAATAAAATCACAGTCCACCCTTCCGGGGACAGACACATGCAAATATGGCCACTCCATATCATCAGTCTTTACACACTGTTATAACCCAGATATACTGCGATAAATCTTTATAAATAGAAATGACAAATAGGGTAAAAATGGCCAATTTCAAACAAAGCTACATGGTGACAAATCTAAGTGAAAAATTAGGATTAAAAGTCAAAGATGCTTAACTGAGGCAGGCTGCAACTTTCTCCCCATCTGTGAAAGAACAGGTAATTTCTCTCAATGCAGTTAGAAAGTGCTCCGTCACAATGGGTCATAGAGCAAGCCAGGCCACAATCAGACATCTTGGACAACCTGTGGATACTATACCTCAAAGGCTGATCTTCAAAACTAAGTATTAAAATACAGAGCTCATTCCTCAGCCCTACAAATAAGGTTTTGTGCGTTTACATATCCTTATTTAAGACATGAACAGTGACTACTTTAAAGCTACATTAATACACAGGAAAGTCACATATTTATAAACATTCATCAGAGAATGAAGAAAATTCTTTCTATTTTGAGATTATTTTCTTGCCTGACTTAAAAAAAAAAAAAAGAGAGAGAGAAAAAAGGTTGTTGGAGGAAGGAAGAGTATTGTTAAAGCATGGATTTATTTACTTTTTATTTACTTTCATAAACTATAGAAGTAGGCAGAGGGTGTTTTGTATGTAAAGTGAAATACTTGATCTGTGCACAATCCTCTGCTGGGTTACCTGAATTTATTTATTACTGAAAAAAAATCTACTCCATGCTACTTGTTTTGTACCTCTACCTCTGGTTTATACCTTTGAGGAACATATATACCATCAAACCTAGATTTTGTTTCCATATAGCTGAGTTTGTCATGTGTCGTCAACCGCATCAGAAAAGTGGTTGCAAACAGCCAAGGAGCAGCACCTGCACACCCCCTTTACAGAAAGCATTGGGGAACCTCCCCATTATGGCCTGCAGTAGCCCCTAGCTCCACAGTGGAGGGGACTGCAAAAGAAGAATCAACAGGGATATCCTTTGCTTCTCTTCCTCCCTTTTGAAAGCTGAACACCAGGACAGTATTTCAGTGAGCAACACTTTTATGAAGTGGAGGGTTAGGTGATTATTTTCTTACCCCCACCTGTGCTTTCTTGAAATTATTTATCTGCAACTAATGCAATAAAACACTTAATTCCCTTTGAAAATAGCATTTTGCTGAATGGGAACACTTTCATAGAATGTGCATTTTCCTGAGCATACTCCTTTTCTCTTTCAGGTCCTGACTTGGACTTATTCATAAACCTGCAGAAGTGCTTTCCTTTCCTTCCCTTCCTTCCCTTCCTTCCCTTCCTTCCCTTCCTTCCCTTCCTTCCCTTCCTCCCTTCCTCCCTTCCTCCCTTCCTCCCTTCCTCCCTCCCTTCCTCCCTTCCTCCCTTCCTCCCTTCCTCCCTTCCTCCCTTCCTCCCTTCCTCCCTTCCTCCCTTCCTCCCTTCCTTCCTTCCTTCCTTCCTTCCTTCCTTCCTTCCTTCCTTCCTTCCTTCCTTCCTTCCTTCCTTCCTTCCTTCCTTCCTTCCTTCCTTCCTTCCTTCCTTCCTTCCTTCCTTCCTTCCTTCCTTCCTTCCTTCCTTCCTTCCTTCCTTCCTTCCTCCCTCCCTCCCTCCCTCCCTTCCTCCCTTCCTCCCTTCCTCCCTTCCTCCCTTCCTCCCTTCCTCCCTTCCTGTCTTTTTCAACTAGAGAAAAACACAACCCGATATTTTGTCCATCATATTTTAAACAAGGAAATCAAATATTTTTCTATAAAAGGGCTTGTGCCTCCTGTGTTCACAAGGCTGTTTGCTGAGGGCCGCAGTCTTTGGGCATTGAAGGGTTGTGTTATTGTTCGATACTACAAAGATACCACTACAGAATTGCTTAAAAAATAGGAGATGGATTTACTATAGATATGACAACTAAAAAGAGGAGACTGAGAAATTCATCAGTGGGAATATCTAACTGTAAGTTTCCAGTGTTAAAACTAGAAAGTCATTGATACAATTGCATGTTATACATTAATTAGTGGAAGTAAAACTGAACCATACACACATTGTTTCTGCTTGCACATTTAAATTGTGGAACTGCTACTGTGAAGCAGTTGTGGAGGAAGACCAATGTTCCACAATTAAGAACAATTATTTAGTCCAAAAATACCACTGATGAATTTGTCTTCTTTTTTTAGAATACACAATAGTACAAAAATATTGTGATGGATTATGTTAAGACTAAAGAATACAGAAATGCAAAAGAAAACAAAATAAATTATAATAATGGCCATGTATTTGTGTATGTGCATACGCAACTGCTGCATCGACATGTGCTTATATATCATTTCAGTTTAATGTTAAAACAGGCTGTTTCATAAATGTTTGCAAGCAAAAAGAAAAATGTAAAGAACATGTTAATTTCTCGGAGGAAGAGGTTGTTACCTAGGTTGACCGTTAGCTTAACTCGTCCTGCATCCAATTCTAAACGAAGGGTATCTGCAGATTCCCTAGAAGTTGTTGCCATTAAAATGCCATAAGCTCGCTGAGACCTGAACCGTAAAGAAACATCTTCGGCCTCTGTATGCATCACAACCGGGAGCTGTATTTTCATAAACATACTCCCATCATAGCTTAAAATTGTTGCCTCTGAAAATATAAAGGAGAAAATCAGTTATTAAATAACCATACTCTATTTACTGAGACTCCTTAAAGATCAGATGGTAAACGTATATTTAATTAGCACGACACAGAAAAATTACACATTACATTTCATTACTATTACTGGAAAATATAAGCAAAGTTGTGGAGGTGTTTTTTGCTTGTTTGGAGGTTTTTTTGAAGGTTTTGTCCTTGTTTTGATTTGTCAAGTGGCATATCTTGGTGCTTTTTAAATAAACTAAATTGCTCTTTAATGACCCACTCAGTCATATATGCATCTTCAACCAGATCAGTAAAATCACATATAAAACAATGCTTGAAAGATTAGGCCTGTGCACTTAAAATAGGTCAAAGCCAATAAAGATATTCTGGTAAACCTTACAGTCTAATAAAAGGCCACATCTGACTGTCATTTACCTTCATAACCACCCTTAGGATGTTTCATGTATTAACCCTACTGGCATTGCTACCATCACGGTTACATTTATCATTCAGTTGGCAAAAAGCCTCCTAAAACAGATAACTGTGCCCAGCACAGTTTGGATGGGGCACAGATTGCTTCTTGACCACAAAAAACCATTTCAGAATCCAAAATGTGTACACAAAGATTACGACAGCCTCAACAGGACAATTGAGACTGGACTTGGCATATTGAGGGTTAGATCTTAAAACCCCAAGGACAAACAAATAACTGTCACTTTCAGACATTACAGGAAACCCTCCTGGCAAGAAGCTCTGGCACAGAGCAATTATCGTCTGTTAGAGCCCAGAGCAACCAGCCCCAAGTCTTCTTTTCCCAGCTTCCAGGCTGGTAACCAGAAGGTAGCAAAAAGACTGCATTTCTGCTCACAGGGAGGCGCTGCGGTTCCTAGAAAGCAAGGGGAATGCATTTCTGAAAGGTATTAGTAGTTTTTTTTCTTGCAGGAAAATCAAACATCGAGACCAGTTAACCACCAAAGCCTTTGGAAATGGCTCTTGGGCATGTTGACAGTGGCACATCATGGTGGAAGAAGCAGTGAAAGAGCAACACCCTTTACCCAAAGACAACAGTCAGTGGGCAGACCACCAGTAGGCTCTGCAGGAACACACAAAACTATACATCCTACATAACTAAAATTACTACTTGATTGGCAAAATACATCATCTGAATGTGCCCTGGTTTTATGCACATCTGATTGTTTATGTACTACTAGCTCACTAGAGGTCTTTTAGCTTCTTCTATTCTTTAACTCACTCAAAACCACTCCATCCTAGAAATTGTTGAAGATGATGATGTCTAAACACAATGCTACAGAATCCTTCTTAGAAAAAGGTGCAATTCTGAGGGCACCTCAACTCACTGAAAAAAAAAGTCTGTTACTTGCCAAATAACAGACCAAATAATCAACGAGCAGAAAGATAAGAGGGAATACTTAGGGGAAACTTCTCTATGCTTCGGTTTGCTGCAGTATAATAGAGACACTTAACTATAACAATGGTAACTAAGTACATCAAAACTGTTTCCATTGCATATCTTATATACTGTTAAAGGCAGATAAGCTCTTCAAGACTTCCAGCCTACATGTTACAAAGGACAAAAATGTTCCACTAACTCTGTAAGAGGCAAAAATGATAGATGATATTTTTATTAAACGAATAATAAAATGACTTGGGTTGGAAGGATCCTTAAAGATCATCTAGTTCCAACCACTGCCATGGGCAGGGACACCTTCCCCTTCATTATTTTGCCTCAAGCCCCGTCCAATCTGGCCTTGAACACTTCCAGGGATGGGGCATCTACAGCTTCACTGGGCAACCTTCTGCTGTGTAAAGAACTTTAGACTTTCCCAATACAAATTTGGAGAAAAAAAATCTGATGTTGGGAAAAAGGGATTACTAATGCTGGTGTGAAAGTCCTTAGATGTAAAAGATTAGAAGAACATATTTACAGGTTTGATGATTTCCAGCTATGCAGATAATGATGTTTGCAGCATATTTGAAACCTAAAGTTTTTCTGTCTGAAAGGTCCAAAGTATTTGTCTCATCTACACTGCTTAATGTTCTCACATAAGTGTTGGCAGAATGTCTTTTTTCTCTTGTTCAGCTTTTTCTTAATTATTAGATCAAATGACAATAGGCTTCAAGTTTAGATCAGAATCTGATATTCATTTATATAATCAGAGTTTCAACAGTAAAGAATGATAGTCTTATTACCACTTCAGTGTTGGAATCATAGCATTGAAAAGAAAAATATCAGAAAATCCCTATAAAATAGCACTGATTTTTTTTTGTGGCAGCAAATACGTATATGCAATAGAGTTATTAACAAGAAATTAAAAGTAATACATAATACAAAGATTTATAAAAACTTATTTTATATATTTATCTTTTGACATTTTTATAAACCTGAAAATTAAAACCTTTGTTGCTTCTGAGGCAAAAACCAAGCAATAAAAGCACATGAATGAACCAAAACCCCCAAAAGAGCCCACTCAGTTCCCCTTCTCTATTTTTTTCTTCAATTTGTTTCTTATTAAAATCTTTAGAGCTAGATAGTCTTCCTTCCTACATATACACACAACAACTCAATCATCTATGTGCCTAATGGCAAGGATTCAAAGACTAGTACTGACATAAGGAGGAGATTCAGGATCTTAATTTTCACTTGAGCTGCAATTACCTAAATTGCTGAAGAGACTGAGGCACAACTCATCTGGAAACTTTCCTACAAGTGTTCCTACACTCAAAAGTGCTGAACTGGATATTTATAGGGAGACAGAAAAATTTCCAAGTAGATGTTATTCTTCAATTCATAGCTTATTTAAATTAGAGTGAAAGAAGTATGGATAGACACTTGAATGTCAGTGTTCTTTCTCATAAGTTTTGCAGTCAAGTTTGTGTTATTTTAAAAATATGATGCTTGGTGAGCATGGATATCTATTGCATAAATTTTAATAAATAAAACAGGATCTTGTTTCCTCTGGACCCCTTGTGACGCCTGTGAAGTCCCCAAAAGAGAATTATTAATTTTTTCCTACTTTTTCAGTTTCAAAGTGTCTGCAATAATGAGGACTGTGCTGCAGCCCACAGAGCTGTTTTTAATACATGAAATCACCTTCTGTGTCTGCTGTTTTCCAAAATCACACACTAACTTTGCCCAGAAAGTGACAGATGATGAAGTCCACAGTCATTTTAAGAAATATGTGAACAATCTCGATCATCAGTAATCAAGTTATCAGGTTTGCTCTTTGGTCTTGTTTTATTTACCAGTGTAAGTAGAGCAACAGTATCGTGCCCTGAAAACACTCCCTGATATACACAATCTTACTCCCAGAAATTGTGTGAGTATTCAAATATATCAGCTGCTACTGAGAGAAATTTAAACTAGTTTTTGTTCTATTCCTAGGCATTGGTGTTTTCCCCATAACAGGTACTTCAGTCCACCTGGGCCCAAAGCTGCAGCCTTGATGAATCATAGGGAACCTTTCCATTAATCTGATAAAAACTATTATTTATATATGATTTGTTACTAAATAATATGTGACTAGAAGTTGAAATCGTTCTTCCCAATTCCTCTACTGGTATTATTTCAGATTGAGGCCCTAAGCCACACTGTAGAGGTATTAGAACTTCAACACATATGACAAATCATTAATACAAGACGTCAATAGAATTACCATAATATTTTGAACACATAATTCTTCTTACCATCTATTATCTTATCACCTCTATTTTTCTTCATTCAAAATTGTAAAGTGCCCAGATACATAATACAAGGAATGAAAAGTATATTTCTTTAATGTATATGTGTGTATGTAGGTGTTTGTGCATGCACAATGTGGATTTCTACACACACTCTACTTTAAACATATTTTCTCCTCAGAAAAGTCGCTTTAATAAATCTTTGTTACCATGCTTATTTTTCTTATAATTGTTTGATTATTTTACTGTTGTTCATTGTTCCTAGCCATCTAGTCCACAGCATACACCTGCAAAAGGCATTGCAGTCATATACTGAGATCCACAAAGATAGAAAGCTGAATTATACTGCTGTGACATTTGTCCATGCATCTGCTGTAGTTTCCATAATCCACTAAAACCAATCTACAGATTATATTGATGTTTAACCTTACTGAAAATCCAGAATAAAATCAATAATAACTTATAAAAGGATAAAATGGACATGGACGTAAAAGGTTTATATATAAAGTATACAGAAATTAAAATAGAACCCAGGGGTGTTCCAGGGGTTTTGTGCACTAATAAGCTGAAATTATTTCTGATTCTTTATTGTACACTAAGCATCCATGTACGGATGTTAGCACTTCTATTTCAGGGGAAATAGCATGAAAAAAAATGCAGGTAATAAAAAGTAGCTATACACTTTACTGAAGACATCTTAATCACTTAATGTTAAACATTCCAGTTGTTTAATCTTCAATATTTCAATGTAAAGCTTTCTTTTCTTTGTGAACCTGTATTGTTTGTTAAAATGAACATGTTCCTATTTTATTTAAATTAATTTGAACAATTATCATTCTGTTGCTTATATCACCAAATACAAAAGTTTATCAGTTACTGCACATGGGTAGTAGTTATAATAACTTTGTGTGGTACACTGCCAACACGATGCTTTCAGAATCCCCACAGCTATAATCTTTTTAATGCATGCTCATTTGGGATATGAATATTACTGAGAAGACATCTCCTTTCAATGTAGTTTCCTCTGGAGAGGAAAATCCAAGAGAAGAAAAAGATCCCATACTGCTGAACTGCTGCACATTTTTCTGCTGGACAAGAACTAAATGTTACTGTAGGGAAGCCAACATCACCATTACAGTACCACCATTCCCACTAGGACTAAAATGAAGCCTCAAACTGCGTGATGGTTGAAAATAAGGTATGGGTAAAAAAAAAAAGGACAAAGGTTTCTATATAAAGTATCACCACCTGTCCAATGTATTTCTGGGAAATTGTTATGACGAAGCCTGCTTTGAAGTTCTTTGCAGATGTGCATCTGTTTATGTCTCTAATACACACGACATTTCAGTAGAAAAAAATGCAAATCCGGTTTTCACTTGTGCCCTGTGTAATAGAAGAGTATGGCCACAGGGTGGTACACGAGCCATGTTTAACCAAAGGCTTAGGGGATGCATCAGGCAGCTCAGTTGTACCCTCTGCCAGCTCCACCCCACCAGTAACAACAATCTGGAGAGTGGCCATGAGGCAAAGGCATAAATTCTCAAAAAATAAGACACAAAAAAACCACAGAAAAACCTGAGGATCTACTTGTGAATGCTAATAATATGGAGGCACTAATACTACTTAAATTCACATATCTGCTAACATACAACTTAGAACATTCACTAGGGCTTTATTTTTAAAGAATACATTTTCATTTTATCTGACTAACTAGAAAACAATAGTCAAACCATATGAAAAGAACTTGTTTCCAGTCAATAAATTTTAGGTTTAGATTTTAGGTTAAAGATAATCTCTACTGTGTCAAATGCAAGAGTTAAAAATACAGCTTCTGACATTGACACATTTTGTATTCCATTAAGAATAAAAATAAAATATTAACTACACTTTTTTATTGGTATCCTACTTACATTAAAATCTTTTGTTAGCACACTCTGTAATTTTAAATAAATTACAGGGTTTTCTACCTTTTAACTAATTTTAACATCTGCCTTCCTTGTCACTATCTACCTTTTCACTTTCCAACTTCACGGTTATTTTTCCTAGAGGATATTCAGTGAATTAAGATAACTACAAACAGTTTTCTTGGGTACCATGATCTTTTTTAAAAGAGCCAAGTAATAAATATTAATTTCTACAGTGATTCCTCTTTGACTCAAGGATAAAGTTTTGGTCATGTATTTAGCTGATATTGTGGAATTCTAAGGTAAATTTCTTACAGACTGATATTGACACAAATAGGCAGAGAATTAGTCCTCCATTTGGAACTGGAATGTGATTGTTTAGCAATACAATAATATTAAAAATTGCTTTCACAAAGCTTTTCAGAACCCAGCAATGTATGATGAGACACAAAAGGAGGCATTTTCTAAGAGACATTCAGCAATACTGTCTCTCTGTCATGGGCAACTAATACTTCTTTCTGCATCTCAGAGTCTCCCCTATGATTTTCCTTCAGAGTTCTTTCAGTTTAGAGCAGGGTTCCATCTCATATGAAGTAAAAACAAGGATGCTTTTTTTGCCTCAGGACAGTTAATGAGAGTTTGCCATTTTTCCTCACTGTGCAGGATTATATAAAATAGAAATGCAGTCATTTCATGGAACCTACCTCTTTCACATGATCTGCCAAGGTACCCCGTGCCAGAGCAATCACACACATATCTGTTCCACCCATCCCTGCATACACCATTGTTTTTACAGGGGTTGCTAAGGCAAGGTTTTGCAGTTTCTCTTGAGCATGAGGGTTTTACACCAGCTGTGCTTTGAATTTCAGCCATCTGTCGAATATCTTTGCTTTGACCATCAATAAATAAATCTCTAATGCAGCCGACGTATCCATAATTGAGAAGTGCTGTCCACACCTCTGTTGGGAAGACGAGGCCTGCTTTATTTTCTGGTAAGCCTCCAAGATATAAGTCATCGTCCAAGTCAAGGATTTCACTTTCTCCTGGTGCAGTATATGGCGTACGTAATGTGTTCACAGATATGGTCCCTGAAAAGACAATAACATGAATGCTTTTCAAGGCATTTAAAAGATTTTTATACTGCTTTTTTACTCATTCATCTGCATGTCACATTAGCTTCTGAAAAACAGCTATAAATGAAGCATAGGTATTTTAAATGTACAGCTACAGAATCACAGATACACTTCTCTATTCTAATTATAATGTAGTACAAATACTGTCAGGAAGTGAATGATGTAAAAATGCTTATGTACGATACTGCATGATTACAATATGAAAAAAATCCCAGTCAAAATAACCTTGCCAATCCTGTAGGGTAAGGGGAAATGCAGGTAAAAGTTATTTTCAGAAATATCCTCATTGTGCAACAAAAACAACAATCTTCACTTGTGCTTCAAAAGATTAAAGCTGGGGTTGTACTGATACATTGCAACCAAGGAGGCAAATCCGTGTCTTTGGTTTGGATCCAAAGACAGTATTTTAAAGGACTCTCATCAGTTTCAGTGGGCTTTGGATAAGTTTTTCTTCTTTAAATGCAGAAGGAAAATACTCTTATCATCTGCCAGGCAGGCAATCATTAAGAAGGTAGTGATGTGCTCCTAGAGGGAAAATCCATGCCTCTGACACTTACCTTGAAATGTGTGCATGTTACAAAGAGAGGGAGAGAAGATGTATATAGATGTTCAGGAAATCAGAAATGTTTTTTTTAATTTCACTTTAAAAATTAAATAAACAAAATTAAATCTTATATTGTGTACTTTTTTACAAAATGTCTGAATGAAAAAACTGTAAACTCCAAAGATCTGTTTTGGCTATACTTTTTAAAAACAATGAGGTATGCAATTTTTAAAATTTGAATAAGCAGAAAAATTAATTTAGTACATGAAGTCATGGAACATACTTATGTCAATCAAATTTAATTTTATTTTTAAGTAAAATGACTTAAAAAAATCTTCATGAAGACCTTCACAGAAGTAACTCCTTATCATTCCATGTACGTGCAAAAGCAAACAAAATATAAATCAAAACATTATACAGATCACTAGATTACTATAATATACCAGTCACATCATGTAAGGGTTATCTCCCAAACTTGTGTTAAAAAATGTAGTAATGATGACTGACACTGAAGAATCACATTTCCCATGATGAATTTATCGTATATACATATACAAAACTAACATGATTCCCTGTCTCCACTGTTAGCCTGAAATAGATTTCACAAGATGACATGGATTATCAAAAATGTTTCCACTGTGGTAGCAGTTGCACATACAAATAAGAATTCAGAATTATTTATTTATTTTTTAAGCATACATACTAAAATGTGAGCTTTAAGCAAACAAAGGCAGGTCAGAAAAAGTTCATTCTCTTACTTGGATATATCCTAAAATTTAGGCTTCTCTTTTAGCAAAGGACTCCTCAGGAAGCTATATTTTTTTCTATTCTTTTTTTGGTTCAAAAGGTTAACTTCAACAACCTGGGCAGAATGAATAACTAAAGAATTTGGATCTTTTGTGAAAGCTTTTTGGGGTTCAAGTCCCTTGTGAGACTTGAGACATGGATTTAAGAAGGGCTGATACCATAGAGTCTCCCTACTATAAGAAGAGATCAAAAAAGATAAAACAAAGGTTTGCACAGCATTTTTGCATCTTTATAGGCCATTTAAAGAATGAGAATGTGGTTAGTTTTCCCTTGTATGTATTATCAGAAATGTGTCAGTTGAATAATCACATAGATATAAAAATGAACTTTCAGTCTTAGCTGTAAGAAATAGGCATATTAAAACAAGATTCTTTTTCTTCCAAACCTCCATCTGTTTAAAACTGATAAGATTATTATTATATTTTGCTAACTTTAAAAATTTGTGTTAATGCTCAGATTCCTAAAGCAGAACTTGGCACTTGTATGGAACAGTTGCTATAGATTTGACCTTAGACATGCAAGCATAAACATTTTGAGGTTTGATCTTATTAACCAGCTGCATCAAACAAGGACATCTGTGAATGACTTGTCAGAGAGCATTCTAGGCATCAAGAAGGATTGCTAATGGACAATAGATCATTTCTCTTTAAAAAAAATAAAGATGCTGTAAATATAAATCATACTTTTCCTCACAGTATTTCTTACTGCTATTGTTGCTTGCTCCCATCTGTTGCTGTACAGTCTAATTTAGGACCAAATGCTTTAAACCTATGTTCAGGCAGCACCCACTTATGCACCCACACAAGTTAACTTGCTGCAGCCTCCAATCTCAAGCTCATGAATGCTGTTTTCTATTGGACAAGGACATTTGTATTTTCAAGATATTCAAGATGACTTTTGGGACTCCTTTTCTGGTTTACTTTCAATGCGCAGGAAAAAATTGGTAAATCTCTGCCAGTGTAGCTGCAACATTACATGGTGTTCCAAGCAGAAGCTCTGCAAGCACAGAAGACTTAGAGAAGGGCATGATAAAGAGAACCATAGATCACCAGTACATTCTGGTGAATGTGAAGTATAGTTAAGTGATGTATTGAAACAGGAATTTTTTCTTCTCTATGTCATTAAGGATTACCTGGAAGAGAGCTTAAATATTATTTCCAATAGTTAGCAACAGCTTCTTAAATAAATGAACTTTTCACTTGCCAAGAAATGAAACCCCATAAAACATGCCCTGCAAGAAGTCCTCTGAAATCTTAGTGCAATCACAACATCTAATGGCCATAGGTAGAAAAACATGATAGGAAAAAACTCATCTGTGCATCTTTTTCATGTTTTAGAAGGCCACAACACCTCTATTACACAGCTGGACTATGTTCAATTTACTGCTGGACACACCCATGACATTCCAACTGACTGTCATACTGTGTGCATTATCCTCAATCAAAATACTGAAAATTATCTCTATTTAATTCTTTCAGTTGAGAGCTACACTAAGTCACAATGCACCTTCAGATGACCCAAGGCCGTTATACAGGAGCTTGAACAAAATATCGTATAGCACACTGTCTAGAACAAAAACTAGGGCTATAATCGAGATAGGATATAGTCTTGCTATTAGAAGACAACTCAGGCCTGGACACCAAGAGTTGCATGCTATCAGTTACCAAGCTGTCCTACTTTCCAGTTGAACTTCTAATATCATGTCCAGGCAATCATACAGCCATCACTGCTCTTGGTATCCAAATGACCCTTTATGTATCTGTGACTGGTAACACAAACTTTACCCACTAATTGCTTTGTAAGTGCAGGTGAAAAAACTCCAAGAAAAACAAGAGGAAATAGAAAAAGTATTCCAAAATACAGTAAAGATTACAGGGTCTTGTAAGTATCCTAAAAGAACAAGTAGAATTCAAGTTAATAGAATATGGGCCTACAGAAAACAAACAATGAGTCTATAAACACTTCTGGATTCACAGTGCATCCAGGGCTGTGATAGGAGTGTGCTGTTTTATCTTGGTGAGTCTTTTGGGGAGGATTTTTTCTTTTGTTTGTTTGTTGTCCTGTGGGTTTGTTGTTGTTTTGTTTTTCTTTAAAGCCTGTCATCTTTCTTGAGGGAAACTTTTTAATTTCTACTGAAAACATCCCAAGTTGGACCTCATGACAATGGCAGATGCTACCTCAGAAACTAGAGACTGTAATGGAGTACTCGAATGCCTTAAGTGGCCACTGCAAGAAAAGATTAATAAATTTCCCTGTAAAGATACTGTAACATTGATCCTTCTCAAGGCAGAATTGTCAGCTTTGACAAGAGGAAAGAATGGGACCCATCTCATTTTACAAAATAACATAGAGACAATAGATATGATGAGGAAGCAGCAGATTCAGAAGAGCATTGGCTACCCAAGAGAAAATTATAACCTTAAATAGTAACATCTCTGTAGTAAGAACCATCCTTTAAGTTCCATCTTTGCATATTATCTAGCATAACACCATCCATAACCAGATCACTTGTGGTACTATTTCTTTGAAAAGAACAACACTTGAGGCAATAATGCCTGCAAGGAAACAAGCAGCTTCCTTGCAAAGTTTTTTAATACACAAAGTAAGAAATATTGTCTGTATTTCTAGCAGAATAAGAAAGAAATGGAAAAAATGCTGATAGCATGTAGCTTATCCAACCTCAAAAAAAGAAAAAGGGAATGAATGAAAGTCAAGCAGTGTGACTTATTTAGTCTGGGGATTCCTGATCTAGTTTCAGCCTCTAAAAAAAAAGTAGCATTTCTAATCTCCAGGAGCTGGACATAAATTTAAGGGGCCTACAATGACCTGTGGATGCTCTGATTCAGCAGCATTTTACCTGAGAACATAGTGCAATTTAAAGATCAGAAACTCGTTTATGTATTGGAAAAGCAATTTGAGAAAAACTAATGAAATTATGGTTTTCATCAAGAATTATTGACTTTAAGAGTAAATGATTAGTGAGCAGTGCTTCACAGGAAGAGTCTACAATATAAATCAACAGTAATACATATATGACCAAAATGGGAAATATGTTGAGGGCTACAGAGAAGTCTATTGCACCACTTTACTGAGCACTGATAAAGTTTTATCTTGTACTCTGAAAAAGATGTAGATCAGTTAAGGAGACTGCAGAAGATGGTAATAAAAGTGCTCAACAGCTACAGAACATGACATACAAGGATAGGAAGAAGCTGATGTTTCCTAGTCTCTAAACTGCAGACTGACATAACATTCAAATCATAAGTGTTATAGGAATAAAACTGTCCTAGTTCAGCAGGTGGGATCAGTTTATCACTGTGTGGGTGTGACCAAAGCTATGAATTCTAGACCCTCTATTCATTTCCTATGAACTGTTAACAATGGACCATTTGCAGCAGCTGCCCAGGGCACACCCAACCCCTCAGGGTGTGAGCTGGGTGTGAAAGAGACCTGTGAGATAAGAGCTGTGATAACTCCCTTCCAGGAAGTCGTTAGCACCTCCACACCCAGTCTGAGGTGTCAGGTCTGCTAATGCGCGATCAGTGATTCCAAAAATATCTCATGACTCACAGAGTTAGATCACTCATTGTGGAACTCCCCGCCCTGGAGGAGGTACTGGGCGGTCCCACCTGGACCTGAGGGAATATAATCTTGGGGGGGTCTGGGACTTGTGGAACCACTCGGCAGATCCAGAGGAGGACCATACTGGAACCACCACTCTTGACCGGGCTGCAACTGTCATCTGTACCAACAGGTGTTTTCACCTCCTTTACTTTGGACTTGAGGGAACCACGTGGGGCTCAACACAGGGGCTAACAAACCCCATTGTGTTTGTGTCCCAGGGTGCTGGGTTACACTTACAGATTTTGTGGGTTAAAACCATTTTCTCATTGTGCAATTACATTTATTGTAATATTTTTATTGAATTGTAACTCTGACTTATAATCTCTTTTGTGATGGGTTTGTTTCTCCTGCTGTTTACTTTTAAACCAGCACAAAGACATATGGCGAAAAATGTGGTGTATTTTGTGCCAAGAAAATTATGGAACAAATTGATTATTGTGCACGGAGAATTATTCAGATTATGAATGATTACATGTGAAGGTTGTACAGTGTCTGCTGCTGGAGTTAAAAGCTGTCAAGACTTATAGGAGTACATTATTACTACTTTCATTGGAGGGATAAAATATTGGACCTCTCAAGGTCACCCCATCTCAATTTTACTATGAGCTAATGAAAAGCACTAAACAGATCCTTGGAATAATTTTCCTTAAAATTCAATATAAACCCATTCTCCAAAAGACACAAACTATTAACATTTGTTGAAACAGGAACATGGGAATCTGACAGTTCTTAAAAGGTTAAAAGCATGTGAGAAGTAATATGTGGAAGTGTTTTTTAAAAGAAAGAACCTGCTACACAATGCATAATACATAATATCAATAATATCAATATATTTGATAAACTGATATCAATAAAGCTCTACTTACAGTGAGACGTGAATTGTAGTTAAGCTTTAATTACATACTTTAGAAATAATTTCTGATATTCAAGCTGAAATTCTAATTTTAGTTCAAAATTTCAGTGACTTAGCCCTTAAATGCCCCATGAATAAATTCTGATACATTCTGTTTTACACTGCTCTACACAACTGGAGATTGACAAGAGTAAGTTTCCTCTCTGATTTCACTGTGCATTGATTTGCAGAGGATGAATGGTGGTTTAGTAAAAAACACTTTCCAAGGTTATCTTTGAATATAGGAAACAGTTTAACAAAATTTTAAACAATATTTAAGTCTCAGAAAACAGTTATTAAACCTATTTCTATCGTGTTACAAGAGACACTGTGAACAAAGACTTTTAAAGCTGCTTCATGATTGTTTTTTATTTAGTTTGGGGTTTTGGGTTTTTTCCCATTCTTTTTCTGCAGAATTAGCAGTACTGTTAAGAGCAGAACAGACAAACATTTCCCTTAGGTATGAGTTAATGAGCTTCTCCAATCATATTCATTATCTCAGCAATTTACTTTTTCATAAGACTGTGTATAAGAAACTAAATCATATTTCTAAGCTTGTCTAAATCTGACCAGTTAAATATGAAAATTGTGAGTACAGCTACTACAATTATTCTGATCCTTATGCTTACTTGATGTGGCCTACACCTGGAAAAACATTTGCTTATAAAGAAACAGCGAAAAATCAGAGCAAGGTTTGAATTTTAAATACCCTTTACCTCCTGTGTGCTAAAACAGGATATAATAATAGCTGTGATGAGGACTGTGACCACAGCATACAGCCCATGGCCAAGATAGGGCACATGCAAAGCAGCTACGAAGCTACTGTCCTTCACAGGAACTTGGGATATACAATTCAGGAGTACTGGGGGTAAACTCAGCTCATTATGACAGGACACAGCAGATGGGAACCAGGTCAAGTCCTCTGCTGCATAAGATGAACCAGTGGAGAAGGTGTGAAATCTTCCTTTACTTAACCCTGGGAAATATGATCTTGGGAGCTCCTTCTTACCAGAGATCTGGTTTTTAGGTAAGGTAGCACTCAGAGTAAGTCTTACAGGCAACAGAATGGGATTATAGGCTGAAACACTTCTGTAAGAATAATAGGTCAAAGGTTTCTTCAGCAAAAGGAAAAGGCATCTCTTTTCTCTTCCTTGTATCTCTCAAAATCTGAGATTGGCAGAATTGCTAGTGAATAGGTCCCGGATAATTACAATTTAAAAAGATGTTCTCATTCCTTACATCTCCCTCCCCTCCTCCACTGCAGTCCCAGACAGACAATGGCAAAGTCAGTATTTTAGAGTGGATGCTCATTGTGACTGAGAGTCTGGAAAAGAGCAAAGAATGAAAAATAAATCTAGTACTTGCTGATCGAGCTAATATGAAAGTCAAAGAGATTAGCAGAGCTCCTTGAGAAATGTCACAGCATTCTACTATCAGAGGCGAGCACTCCATATTGGATTTGAATGCTAGAAGCAAAATGTTGCAAGACACTAAACTTAATTTTAAAAAATCATCACAGTTTATTTGAGCTATTTATCCATTGATAGAAGAATCTCTTCCTTTGTACTTGATAACTAGGGAAGTATGTGGTCAACAGCAAAAAGTAAGTCTCAGAAAAGCACCTTTTTTCTCTATACAAGGTATATTCATTAACTTGTATAAAAATTCTAAAGGTAAGCAAGTGAAAAGTAAATATATTAATGTGATTTCCTGTATGTTTGGTTGGGACTAGAGAAAATAAACCAAAAAGCATCCTGGAATAGTAAAGTGAATTTTATTATTCCTGATAAAAAGACACCAACACACATAATGAGATGCATAACTTCAAGAGATGGTGAAGTTGTGAACACAAGATGGTGAAGTTTGAGATCCTCAGGGCAGTGAGAAGGGTGCACAGCAAGCTCACTGCCTTGGACTTCAGGAGAGCAGATTTTGGCCTCTTCAAAGACCTATTCTATAGAGACCCATGGCGAA
The DNA here is from genome assembly GCF_047495875.1 of Pithys albifrons albifrons. Lineage (NCBI taxonomy): Eukaryota > Metazoa > Chordata > Aves > Passeriformes > Thamnophilidae > Pithys > Pithys albifrons. The sequence goes on from NC_092459.1 coordinate 103,407,959, forward strand.
GAGCCCAAGAATGCTAGCTGATATTCAAGAATCATTTCCTCCTAGCTAAGGGGCAAGGCATCACAAGGAGGAAATCAGGCAAAAATGCCAGGAGGCCACCACTGATGGATAAGGAGCTGCTGAGCCAACTCAGAGCAAAAAAAGGTTTCAGAAGGTGGAAATGAGGAGGAATAGAGGGAAATTGCACAGGAAGCTAGGAATAAGGTTAGGGAAGCCAAGGACCAGTTAAAATTGAGTCTGACCAGGGATACCAAGGATGACAGGAAGGACTTCCTTAGATAAGTTGCAAATAAAAGAAAGACTAGGCATAATGTGGGCCCTCTCCAGAACAGAGCAGGAGATGTGGATGCTATGGATAAAGGGAGGGCTGAGGCTCTCAGTGACCTCTATGCCTCAGTCTTCAATGACAAGTGCTCCAGCCATGCTGCCCAAGTCAAAAAAAGGCAAATCCTGGGACTGGGAGAATGAAGACACTAAGCCCACTGTAGGAGAGAACCTGACTGTGTGTAGATTCATGGGACCTGATCAGATTCATCTGCAGGTCTTTGGGGAGCTGGCAGATGAAATTGCTAAGTCACTATCAAATATTTTTGAGAAATTGTGGCAGTCAGATGAAGTCCCTAGTGGATGGAAAAAGGGAAATATAACCTTCATTTTTAAAAAAAGGAGAAGTGGATGATCCAGAGAACTATATACCAATCAGTCTCACCTTTGTGCTAGACAAGATAATGGAATAGATACTCTGGGAAACTATACTAAGGCACATGGTAAACAAAGAGGTGATTGGTAACAGCCATCATGGCTTTACAAAGGGGAAACCATGCCTGACCATTTGGTGATCTTCTATGACAGGGCTGCAGCACTGCTAGAAAGGGGCAGAGCAACTGGTGTCATATACCTGGACTTCTGAAAAGCATTTGACACTGCATGACATCCTTGTCTCTAACTTGGAGAGATGTGGATTTGATGGATGGACCACTCAGTGGATAAAGAATTGCCTGGATGGTTGCTTGCGCAGAGTTGTGGTCATTGGCTCATTGTCCACGTGGAGACCAGTGACGAGTGGTGCCCTCACGGGTTGGTACTGGGGTCAATACTCTGGGACTGAGGGCACCCTCAGCAAGTTTGCTGACATCAAGCTTTGCGGTGCAGTTGCGACACTGGAGGGAAGGGATGCCATGCAGAGGGACTTTGACAAGGTTGAGAGGTGGGCCTGTGTGAACCTCATAAAGTTAAACAAAGGAAAATTAAAAGTTTTACACTTAGATCATGGCAATCTCAGCCACACCTACAGGCTGTGTGGAGAAGTGACTGAGAGTAACCCTGCAGAGAAAGACTAGGAGGTGGTGGTTGATGAAAAACTCAATATGAACTGGCAGTGTGTGCTCACAGCCCAGAAAGCCAACCAAATCCTGGGCTGCATCAAAAGCACCATGGGCAACAGTTGGAGAAGGTGATACTCCCCCTCTACTCTGGTTTTGTGAGACCCCATCTGGAGTACTGCATACAATTCTTGTGCCTCCAACATAAGAAGGACACGGAACTGTTGGAGCAAGTCCAGAAGAGGGCCTCAAAGTTGGTAAGAGGACTGCATCACATCTCATATGAAGTCAGGCTGAGAAAGTTAGGGCTATTCAGCCTGGTAAAGAGAATGTTGGGTGGAGACCTCATACCAGCATTCCAGCTTCTGAAGAGGACCTTTAGGAAAGCTGGAGAGGGACTCTTCATCAGGAACTGTAGTGATAGTATAAGGAGTAAAGGGCATTAACTGAAAGACAGGAAATTTAGGCTGGATATTAGAAAGAAATTCTTTACTGTGAGGGTGATGACATACTGGAACAGGTTGCCCAGAGAGTCTGTGGATGCCCAAACCATGTCAGTGTTCAAGGCCAGGCTGGATAAGATCTTGAGCAACCTGGTCTAGTGGGAGGTGTCCTAGTCTATAACAAGAGGAATTGTGACCTGATGATCTTTAAGGTTCCTTCTAATCCTTCACATTGTATGATTATATAAGTCATGAAGAATTAGTCTAAACTTAACACATCAGAACATCCTGATCCAATCAGAAAAAAATAGGAAAATATAGTTATTTCTTATTTTAATTGCTAGACAGTTATTTTACTTGGTTAAATCTGATCAGCCAATATTCTCATTAAGAAAAATAACAGCATTACTAGTGTTATTGGTACTTCTCCTATTGTGAAGTATTATTGTAGGTATTAGAATAATAGAAAAAATTTGATGTCTGGTTCAGACTGCAACTAAAAATTCAGTTTTTCAATCCATAAGACTATATATTTTATCAAGTATTTCTGGTAATAGTTCAATATTTTAGGGTGAATAGGTATTGTGGCCAGTTTTCAAGATGGCAGGATAAATAAATTTCACCCATCTTGATCACAGTCAAGTCATCAGATGGATTAATTTGATTATTTATAATTCTATGTAAAAATATTATGCAATCCTGGACACCAGGTTTGTTTGCTTGCTTGCCAAATTAGTCTATGTTCTTACTGATATCCATCAACAGTTCTAAAAATTAAAGCATGCCCTGAACTCTCTTAATGGCACTTGTGAATTACATTTTTTGTGAAGCAATAAAAGTGCAGAACATATCTTCAAATGTAAACAATTGCTATGCATTTATTCTTTACTTTATAGTTCTATTGCCTTTGGATGCAAGACTAAGCTTTGCTTTCAGCAGAGTCCCACAGGCATGATTATTACGGGGTTTACTGCCTCTTATGAATTACTGAAAAAGCACTTAAGAAGGAAGTATGAAATGAAGATTGTAGTATAAATAATATAACTACTGGATATTTCATCCCAACTGAGGATTTTGAAAAGTTGTGTTTTGTTGCTTGATTAGGGTTTATTTTCTTGTTTACTTGGGGTTTTTTGTTGGCTTTTGTTTGTTCTTATTTGGTTGGGCTTTTTAACCTCAGGAAATGTAAATAAGTAACTGACATAAATATAATAAAAAAATCAAACTCTCTACAATTAGAATTTGAAGCCACACAGCCCAGGATTAATATAATTATTTTTTCATAATCATAGGGCAGATCAATTGAATTTGATTTTCAGCATGGGTTTGACTGAAATCTTCAATTTAAACTTGCATCTAATATTTGCTTGATCTGAAACCTGATTTGTGAGTAATAAGAAAATAAGTCATAAACCAATAACTTTTGGGGGGTTAAGTTTCAGAAAAAAATTGTAAATTCAAGTTGTGGAAAAGGAGTCACCAGAAGGCAGAAAGTGGGGAAGTCCCCACAAAATCCAAAAGAGGAGGAGTTTGTATTTTTCAACACTGAATTTCAGAGGCTACATAAACTTCAGATTGAATACCAATATGAATCAGAACATTCCTTGATGGACAGAATTACAAACTCATTACATTCCCCACTTCCTTCCTCTCCTAATCCTGGCATGAACTACAGGAAAGATACCATAGAAGAGATTTGTCCCTCAATTAATGCATATTGATTAATTGCTTAAGTCAAGATATACACTCAAGGTCAGATACAACTAAAACACAGTTAAAAGCATTTTATGCCATATTATATTTTGGTAGCATTAGAAAGAGTTAATGAATTCTTTATTTTTACACCTTTCCATGAGATCTTTTTTGAATAAACTACTACAAAATAGGAATCACACTAACAATGCAGCAAGGCAATTATTTCCATTTCTCCTGATATATGTTGTTAGCCATTCACTAGCATATCATTTAATTATGCTGAGACCTGCTGACATGATTGGAAGTTCTGTGCTGTTTCTGTGGGCCAGCTATTCCCTGTGTTGGAGATTACTTTCAGTAATCCCTTTTATGCTTTATTTTCATTCTTGAAATTTGCTACTAAAGCTATCTGGTGTAAGCAAGCATTGAGGGAGATTATGATTAGTTTTTCAAGTACACAACATACCTATTTGCAAGATTAACTACTTGATTACCCAATAATATTAACATATTTTTCTCAGCAAATTACTGTATTCTGGTACCTGACAATAATGACTTCTTCTATTGCACTTGATTTTCAGATGATGCACAACTCTAATTGTAGCAAAATTAATAGGTACTCAGTATTCCCTCAGATACAACAGGAAAAATCATACTGAATGCTAAGAAAAAACTTACCTGATCGTCCATCCCGTTGAAAATCCACATGGTACCATTCACCATCATTCACTTTCTTCTGCAGGGCTTTTATTTTTATAGTACCTGATCCCATGTCTAACAGCAGGTAGAGGTGGCCATCAAGCATCTCAATGGCAAAAAAGTCAACCTTCACCATCTGTGGATGTTTGGCATCTTTTTGGTGTCTTGGTTTTCCATGACTGAAAAGAATTAGGCCATTTGGCTCAGTTGTACGAAAATCAAATGATATTGAGCCTGTTTTCTTGGCATTCCACTTTGGCAAAGAGATGAATGACTCTGGTGTTTCAAATGTGATTGGATCTAAGGTTGCAACATTCTCACATTTAAATGCTACAACCCCATGAATCTTCATTTTAGGATCTCCTTGCTTGGCAAGTCGAGACAACTCCAACCTGACATCATTATTTTTATATACAACCTGCAAGCAAAGCAGAGAAATTACTCAGAGAAACCTGACCATTTTTACCAAACAGATTTAATCCTGAATAGGCACATTACTTAAAGGATAATAATGATAATGTATGAATAAAATTATTTATATATACACAAAATTAAATCACTTTTTTAATTAACTAATGATTTAATAATTATTTTCATTAAATCAAAGTTGCTTTATCCCTAAAGTTAATTCTAACAATCTGAAGGAATCTACACATAATTTATACTATGAGTTGCAAATTAGATTGTGTGGCCTTGATTACTGAAAAGCCCTCTTTCCACAGCCATTCTGTGACAATAAAGAAGTATTAGATTTTTTCTTCCTCTAAACCCTTTGTCACTGGCTTAATTCTAATGTTCATGAACAGAAAATGTACCGAGGTCAGACACCTCATAACTGAACATCTTTTCAGTTTGTCCTTGGGGCTGAGGAAGAGTAGCATTCATGGTATCCATGAAGCTATAAGATAGGTAAACTAGTATCATACAGATCAAAGCAGACAAAGCAAGGAAAATCTTTTAGCCTGTTCAATTGGACAAGAAATAAATCAACTTACAAATTTCCTCTGACGGAAGATATTTCTGATAAAAATCAGAGCCAATACCAGTTTCAAATCCAATCTACCTCTGCAGCAAATATTCTTGCTTCAAATCACATTTTTACTTGAGCCAGAGAAGCCTGTCATGACATAAACATTACCCGGAGTTCTATTCTTTATTAGTATATTCTGAAATTGCTGATATTTCTGGGCTATCCAGAATAGTAGAGCTGCTTAAAATGAAGCTTGCTAATACCAAAGAAGTGCACAAGTATTTTGTCAATACTTTTAATTGTTCAGTAAATGACACACCCATGCTAAAATACCACTGAAGGGCTGCCTATGACCCCAGAGCCATAGAAGCTAAAATCTTTTTCTCTGTTACTAAGGTTAAGCCCTACATTAAAAAGCAATTTGAAGAAAAGGCAACAGCTCAGCAAAACCAAGCACTTTGTGCTGAGGCTTGTTCATCTACAAATCTATACCATTCAGGACTAGATCGTGTCTGGCTCATATACAGTGTAGTTGGAAGCTGTTCAGGGACCAATCCCTGATTTAGGTCTTACATCCCTGTAAGTGGTTAGAAAGTGCTTATTGAATATTCAGGATAGAGGTTTGGATTAATTTCCTCTGAGACCTAGTTTGAATTCACATGAAATCCACTCTGACACACAGAAGGGGAAGACACAGGGGATGCACCGCAGAACTGTGCTACTGTTAGAAATCAAAACACTAGTATACACACAATCTAAGATGACACACCCCATAAGTAATAGTTGCAACTGAAAAATGTTGTTTAAAGATAAAAGAACACTAAAGAAATGATTGATAGGATGACAATCTTTTACTGTAAGAATTGTGTTCTTTCAAATTGTATCATTATCCGCCCTTCTAATTTCATCCTAAGAATTATTCCATGAAAATTCTACTAAAAGTTAATAAATAAGCCGGTTTCTCCATTTTATTAGAGTTGGGTACAAGTAATGCTGTTCCCATGGGAGCTGTGTCTCCAAAGACAACAGATAAACCTCACTGTGGATTGCTGACAGCCACACAGAGGCAGATAAAGTGTTGCATTTTTCAACTGAAGACATCAGAAGTGAATAGAATTGGACTAAATTGTAACATTAGAGAGTAAGAATCCATGTTTCCATTTATCAAATGCACCCATAACACCTCAGATATCACAGATAGTGCAAAGGAATTTTGTAGAGTACTGGAGAATAAGCACACGCGAGTGATTTCCCTTTGGGATGACTTTCTGGCTTTAGAGTGAAGAAAGCCAAAAGGCAGCAGAATGCAGTAAGAAGCCAATAGGCTGACAGGTTACTTAGCGATATCTGTTCCCATGAAATATTGGCCACTTTTTTTGATAGCTTCCACTTCCTTTCAAGAAGCTATAGGGGGCAACTAACCTTTCTAGATTAAATTGAAAAGCATTAAATATCAGTCTGAGGATACAGTAAAAAAAAAAAGGGCTTTTATCAGAATTAAATCATGCACGATGACAATGAAAGTAAATAAGGCAACAAAGAATATGAGAAGAACTTCTATAATTGTCTGCTGAACATAGGTACATTCCAGGACATGGTAAATAAATGTACAGAGAGATTTTATTGTTTATGGACAAATCAGACTCTCTGATATTAATGAAAGCTGGCTGACTGAATATTAAAATTAGGAATAACAGCTATGTTAGAAAAACTTTGCAGAATACAGGAGAGGTGGACTTTCCTTGATGCCTAGAACAGCTTTACAGGATTTGAAGTCATTTGCCAACTCAGAAAAAATAAATTTTAATAAATGTTGTTCTTGAACAAGAACCTACAGGACAAAGTGCAAACAGGAAAATACTGGCAATTGTTTTCTCAATAATTTGTCATCAGCTCTTTAAGTAGCTTAATATATATGAGAAACAAAATTTCTAGAACAATTAAGAGTGGTAAATGTTGTCAATTTTATGCCACCAATATTAAAGCATTCTTGGAATCCCTAAATATTGCATATAACAATTTCTAACTTCCATATTCCACAACTGAAACTTCATAGGTACTGAGAAGCAAATGAACACATATTATTACATTCATTGTGTGGAAACTGGATAAAGCCTATATCTAAGTTTTAGAGTGCTTATGTTCTGAGTTTTAGGATGCTAATATTATTTTCATCTTACTAAATGGAAAATTTGGAACTGAATTATCATGGATAATTAGTATTAAAACAGGAATATATGAACCATAACTGAAAAGAACTGTAAACTATAAACTGAAAACAACTGGCATTTGGAAGCCCATTTCCTAGATTTATGCTGAGATTCTAACTCTCCCTGTCCACAAAAAATATACTCAGCCATCAGTGAAGCAGAGTATATGGGAGAAACATGGCATATTTACAGAAAGAACCCTAAATTCCCTTAAATTCTGGGAAAACAGATAAAGAGTAAGGAGTAATTCTGAGATGAATATCGGCTTTTGTCCTAGTTTAGCAGGTGGGACCAGTTAACACTGTGTGGGGGTGATCAAAGCTGTGTATTCTACCCCCTCTATTCATTCCCCAAGGACAACAGACCATTAGCAGCAGCTGCCCAGGGAGTCATTAGCACCTTCACACCCAGCCTGGGGGGGAAGCGGGGGAGGGGGGAGAGGGGGGAGGGGGCGGGGGGGGGGGGGGGGGGGGGGGGGTGCGGTGTGGCTGCTAATGGGCCATCAACGGTTCAACAATACCCCCTGGCTCCCAGAGTTAATCACCCATTGTGTGAGTCCCGCCCAGGGGGAGGGACTGGGTGCTCCCTGAGGGTACATAAGTGGTGGGTAAGAAGACCTGGGGCACCTCTTGTTGGATCCAGAGCAGCAGCAGAACCTCAACAGGAGGAGATCACCACTTTCAACTAGATTACAGCCATCACCTGCACCAACAGGTTTCTCACTTCTTTTTGCTTTGTATTAGGGGGGAACTATGTGGGTCTCAGCACAAGGGCTAACAAACCCCTTTGGGTTTGTGCCCCAGGGCACTGGGTTATACTGCTAGGTTTGGTGAGTTAAAAGCAATTTCCCTTTTGTGTCACTGTATTTATTGTAATATTATTGTTAAAGTTAAGCCTCTGACTTATAATCTCTCTTGTGGTGAGTTCATTTTCCCTGCTGGTTCACCTTTAAACCAGCACAGCTTTATAACTCATGAAGGTATATGCTTCAGAAATAATAGGCTCTAGGACACAAATAATTTACTCATTTATCCAATAATTTTGCCTTTTATTTCTTTTTCCTTCTTGGGATACATAAGGGTAAACATGTCTTTAATAGGGCTTATATTATCCACTATTTCCATCTAAGGTGCTCTTTAATGTTGACTCAATACATTCTTCCTCTGTTAGAGACATAGACCCACAATTAGTCAAGTAAGGGTGATTTGCAATGGAGAAATATTTGAGCCACATTGACTTTTACTCCCACACAACTTACAGTCAGTATCCTTGCACTCCTATGTTCTTTCCTAAAATTCATTGCGTTGATCCTGGCAATAACTTTCTTGCTCTTGCACTCGCTTTCATAACTGAGCAACAATATAAGTTTCCTGCACATGAAACTGCCAGTCCCCAGGTAATTGTATGATGCTATTAAGAGCACCTTGAACTTGTGTTATAGTCACTGTATTATTCTGAATATTAAGTAAGCTTCAGACCACAGTCTTTAAAAATATAATGACCTCATTCTTGAAAGCTGTAAAAGGTCACCTAAACTTCCAAGAGAAATGTGACAGTTAACAATTCCTCATATAGCTTGCAATCAAGTTATCCAAAGCAAAGATTAAATTTGGTTTCTAAGAGAGAACAGGGCAGAACTAAATATCTTTTTACATCAAGATACAAGCTTCCTTTGCTACCATCTAGGCCAATCACATGCTGGGTAACTTGCAATAATACAGTGCTGACCCTTAACAGAAAAGTCCAGCTATGAGACAGCAAATATTACCTTAAGTTCAGCACTCTTTAACTTGGTCTGTGGTCATCTTGGAGCATAATTTAAATTAATTAATGCTACCCAAAGATATATCACATACATAGTTTTTTGCAAGTCAGGGCCTTAGTATACAATGAACTCCAGAATCGTATAGAGTATTCACTACAGATCCTGACAGTGGTCATGGCTGGTGCCTTCAACAACAAAAAAATGTAGCAGAGCAGCCAATGAAATTACATTATTAAACCAGTAATATATAAATCTATGAATGGCCCTGAGAAAAGATGAAAGAAAAGAGAAGAAATTCTTATTAGGGATGTATTCTAAATATACAACCATTCAATTATCAAGTTAAAAAGTAAAAAAATACCCTAAAAATAATAAACAGACCTCTATCAGTTCTTTCTGCTGACCCTATCCCAGGAGATTTAAAACCAAGAAAGATGTGAAATAATTCTAATTTCACCCCACTTTAAATTCACTGTGGAGCCATTTCCATATCAAACAGGCATTAAACTCAAATATTTCAGAAAACTGACTAACTCTCAGATATGATAACTACAATTAAAATCCCTTAAATGACAATGAAGCATTTATTTCATATTAATTAATATCATTCAAAAATGATCCTCAAGTAGCTAATCACATTCCCTGATTTGCAGTATCTTGGTTTCCTTGAGAATCAAAGAGAAACCAGGAGCACCTACCATTATGATCTTGCTCCAAAGAGCCTGTTGAGGGAGGAGAGGAAAAGTATTTTTCTAAATGCAATTTTAATGAATGGATGAATCTAGTATCAAAATCTATTAGAAACTGGATCATATAAATCTTTGTGTTACCCTAAAGCACTATTTGAATATTTTCAGGAAACCTGGACCACCTAGTGCAAACAATGACAATTAATTCTCTAAAATGGAGATTAGTATCATCCAAAATGGCTCAGGTAGGTGCTGCTAATCTACAAGTTTATGCTGCACAGTCGAGTCAGCAGCAGATAACCTGCAAATGTCACAAAGTGTAACAATGAGACTTACAGTATGAGAAGTCTGAGGCAATTTTTATCAACTTGCTTTAACAGCCACTAGAATTTCCACTTTCACTGAGTGCTACATGATGCATAAAGCACCACATTCCCCAGAAATCCAAATGCAAAACTAACCACAAAGAGTCACCATGTATTTTTTTAGTGCTTGTTGTATGATTTTGAACTAATCTATGAATGTCAGCTTCCCACAGAAGGCTTCTCATTTTGCTAATATGTCTCCATTGGTTTTCAAGCTCCAAAATTAATATATCAATGAATACAAGAACTACAGACTATTTACACAAAACTTAAGGAGCCCCAGTTCAAATGTTTGCAATGGGGTGCATTTTTGAATAAAATGTGAAAGCACACCACATGAATCACAACAGCTTTTCAAGCCTCTAAGATTACTCAACACTATAAACCAGCTTTGTTTTCTGAACACAAAGAGATTAACAGGTATATTGAAAGCTCCAAGGGAAAACCTTATTCATCCTCAAGTGTAAACTTTCTCATTCTCTTGAGGTTGATATGTGCACATTGTGATGGTGATAGGGTGGGGCATTTAGCAGGTGGGACATTTTGAGCACCAAAATAAAAACCAAGTATCTCTAGAGTCCTACTAAGTGTACTAAGTAAGCCTCAGGATAATAGGATAGGGTTCCATGGTCTAGCTACATGAAAACTCGAGAAAATGATAGCATACACATTTTGTTGCATTATTTTAGACAAATTAATAGGGTCTGGGAATCTGTTCTGCAAGTTTTAGCTAAAAAACCCTTTCAATTAATTAGCTAGAATAGATTTAAAAAGTTAAAAAAGCACTACAGTGCCACAAATTCTGTGGAATATATATCTGGGAGTTTCACATTGTCCTGCTACTTCTTCCTGTCCAGTGTGAGACTCCAAAACCATGAAGTACAAATAGACCACACAAATTTTGAAAACTACTAAATGGGCTTTTCCAAGTCTAACATATTATTCAATATAGAATGGTCACACACTTTGTTCTACTGTTTGTTCCACTGTTTATACTTTACATATAATAAGTATATTTTAAAATCAGACAGATGTTCTCTCCATTTTGTCCCAAGGTAGAAAGAAGAAAATCATTATAATGACTTTCGTGTTAGAAATCAGAACCAGTAATACAGGGATTTGGGTTTCACCTGCATCTAAATGACTCTCAGACAACTTAACTTCTCCTTATTTCTCTGTGAAATGAATACACCATTTCCTTACAGGGTAGAAATTCGCTTGAAGGCTGGAGTTTGTGTTACAACATGGTCTAATCCAAAATCAGATATATTTACATACACATTTTCTATAGAGTGTCACTTCCCCATTTTCTTTTTAAGGATGATGGCAAAATGAGTATGGTATAGTTTTGACTTTCTAGTACGCAACTACAGAGTACAGTTCACACTGGACACATTCAAACAGAAAAACAAAATACACCCAATCTGGTCAAAAGCTACAGTCAATAAAAGCTGGACTGGAACAATTCATGTCTCAAGGTAAACATAAAAGTGTAATGTACAATGTCTGATAATACACTTGACAAGTGCTTTAATGGCACACTAAATTGTTAATAAATTTGTGATGCTTATTGTTTCTTTAACTAAGCAACATGAACATTTTCTGTACTCCTCTTTCTTAATACTACAGGATATATTGAACAGCAGACATTTGAAAACTTTTGTTAACACAAAGATGACATACTTAATGTGCAAAAAAGTATGCTCTATTTAAATTGCTAAATATCATATCCCTGCAAATTCTAGGAAGGAAATAGGTACCAAAAAAAAAGGGTAAAATTAGCATAATCATATGGAATTCCACTATGAAGTAAATAGCACACCTGAAGGTCTAGTGTAGACTATTCAAAAATGATCACTATCCTACCCTCAAATAATGATGTAAAAATAATGAAAAAAACCACAATAAACCTAAACCAAAACCCACAATCATCTCAAAAAGAACCCAGAATAACAAATAACTCAATTTGGTACAGAGAAGACACTTTAATTATTCTAAGGCAATAAAAAAATTGTTAATGGATACACACAGCTGTGGAAACAAAACTAGTACTAACAGAAACAAAGTTATAAGTATATTGTGAACATGAATTTAGATTCACTGTGCAGTGCTGGGAAAGTCATCTCAGTTTAATGCATGTCACCTACTTGGAGAATTAATCCAGTCATCATAGCTGACCTTATTGGCAAATTAGTCTTTTCTGCTGGAATTTTGAATGCTGGTCCCAGAACTGGTTTTTTCCCTCCCACTTTGACTGCCTGAATAGAGATGTTTAAAGAGGATGCCAGAAAATGCCTTTTTATGTTCTAAGTTACTGGCATATCGCTTAACATGATATATTGGCAGAACTTAGAAAAAAAAAATCAACATTTTTTTCTAACAACCTTGATAATGGGATTGTTATGTTATTCACCCTGCTGTGGACACAAGTCTTTTGAAGATCTTTTTTCCCCCTCTTCAATAGACTATTTTGTTATTCTTTGTATGTCCTGCTGTCTGCTGCCAGACTGCTAAATGTTTCGGACTGTGGTTGCTATGCTTTCTGTTTCTAAGAAATGGGTTCAAGTTTCTTTTTTTTCCTTTAAAAAAACAAAACAAAACAAAACAAAAACAAAAAACCTAAACAACTTCTCATGGCAAAGATTCATAGAAATTTCTTGGCAACAGCTAAATTGCAGTTTAGGAACAAGTTGGTTCCATAGAAGCTCAATTGGCTCCCAAGTAAGAATAACATCTTTACCAAGACATAAGTCATGAAACAAAAACAAGAGAAACAAGAATCACCAAAAGGAAAACAAAATGTATTATTTGAGGCAAAAGCAGCTTTGCATTAATACATTGTATAAATTCTAAGAAACAAAACTAAGGTTATGCTACCTCCAATGATTGTTTGGGAAACGAAAAAGACTATGGGAAACTCAATTGTTTTGCTGGATTTCAGCTTTTTCCTCTTCTTTCTTTCACAGTGTAGCAAGATTTATCAAAGACTAATTCTGCAGCAAAGTCAGAATCATGCTATTTTCCCTCTTTCTCCATTAACCATTCTCACCCAAGATCAAGTAAAAGAACACTTTAAAGGCTGCAAGAAAGATGTACTCTAAAGCAGAATACAAAAATTACCATTGCAGGGTTGATGCCTTACTTCTTTAGCATAATATTCATTATATGCTAGATTTTTCCAATCTTTAGCACTGAAAGCTTTAAATTGAAGGTCAGAAAATACAGAAGCAAATCACGGAAAAAGGAGAAGATAATATAAATGCAAAAATTAATGTTCTAAGGAACACCTCAACTCAAGTACATGACAGATGTACTTAAAAACTGAGCTACCTTTCATTAGGGTAGGAGGTGTACAAGATGAAATGGAAGTTGTCACAAAAAGAGAAAAAGAATTATTTTCAAATTAAAGAGAAAAGATAAAATTTACCCAACACAATCCAAGTTTGAAAGGTCAGTGATCTGAAGACAGACTAACCAAAATTCATTTAAAAATTCAGTTATCAATATACTTAACCCTGAACACCTGAAATATTTGAACAAATACTTTTTCCATATTAAGCATGATTAAAAGTATGCAAAAATAACTGTTAATACAGTATATTCTTCAGTGAAACGAAGCAGGTTTATTCCACCCCTCACTAGATTTCCTTCCTTCAGCCTCTCCCATCAGTTTATTAGTAGCTGCCAACTTAGGACTCAAGTTATTACTTCTCCATAATAATAAATACCTGACTGGCTTTTTCTTCCCCTTCTCTCTCACCTGTATAGGTTACTTTTTCCTCCAGCTGAATAGCTAGCTCTTAGCTGATGGTGTTCCTGGCTGCTTTCTGTTTTGGACTCGCCTCCATTTCCCAGCTCCTGGTTTAAAAGAACCTTCTGTTCCACTGAGGAGAAAAAAGCTCTCTAATCCTAGGCTGAAATGCCATGCCTATTGTATGAAGTTCTGGATAGCTTCCACAAAGGTACCATCACTCCCTTTCAGCTCTGTTGGTACAATGAAGCTGGCTGCTTGTTGACAAGCCATAGAAACTTTGATTATCCCATTCTGAGAGCCAGCACAGTACCCAGCTACCTTAAGAGCTCTCTCTTTTTTTTTTTTAATTAATATAGCTACAATTTATGCAGTTGTTGGCTAAATTCTGCCCTACCATAATAGGTAAATAGTTTAAAAATAAAAATGAAAATCTAATTTCCACCCACTAAACTACACTGTTAGCTTTCCTTTCACTGGCAGAGTGACCAGCACATTCTGGAAGATATTCAGGAAAATTCTTCCCTACAATTTTTTGTGAATCCTTATAATCCTTTTAATGTATCCTTTTAGCTTTCCAGTATTTCAATGTCAGTTACTCTTCACATTAGTTACTTGAAACAATCTTTGCCTTCTCAGATACCTATGACAGTTGGAAGCAAAGTTGGCTGTAGTACTTGTGCATACAAGGTTATTACTATAATTCTAACACAAGGTATCAAGCTGCCACATGTTATTCAGAGGCAGCTTTTCCTTCACAATTTCTCAATGACATAAAGGTATACCTAGAGGCTGTTGCCACTGCGTTCATTCACACTCCATTCTGTGCTCACATTCCCTTTCTAAACAACCTATATTTTCTGAAATGACAAATAAAGAAACAGTATTCATGCAGAGAAGCAAGAGGAAATGCAGGCCCTTTCAACCTCAAATATTTATCTGTATAGTGGAGAACATCTGTGGCTAAAAGCATATGTACATTTTCAAGAAAATAATTAAGTCATGGGACATTTCTAAGGCATCTCTTTTGTATTTAAAATCATCTTTAACCATGCTCTAACTATGGGCCAATTTTATGCTAATAAATTTTATTGAGGTTATAGCTGTCCTGGAAAATAAACTTGCTGAACTAATCCAGATTAATTATCACCATAATGATAAGAAAGAGGTATTATTTGGTTTTCAAGACATGCCATCTCACTGTAGTGAGCAAATGCAGCAGAGCATGCATACTTCAGTACAGTGTTTAAAGGGTCTGATTGTACTTGATGACAACCAAGCCTGAGACTTTGGTGTCAGCTTAGAGCTAAAGAAATGTCAGACAATACAATCTACTTGTAGTTTGGCACTGAGCTAGAGGTCTTCAGCCTCAGGAAAAATCAATTCTTTTGAAACACAATCAGCAAAACCATACAATACTACAACGCTTGTCCAATTGCATAGAAGGAGAGGAGCTTGCCATGTAAAATGAACTACCAACAAGTACATTTATGTAAGTTATTACTGTTTATTGCAATTTGATACATATTCCAATTTTTAAAAGTATATTATTCTGCAAATATTATAGGTTTCCTAAAATATTTTTGATTATGCGTCTGTCAGAATAAATACACCTCACAGCATGCTTTTGGAAAACATCTGTGAGAGTACTAGTTGTGTGTAAAGGGTAGACAGTGCAATTACACATTTCTCACTTACCCATGTTATTGCATACATCATAGAATCATAGAATCGATTGGGTTGGAAAAGACCTCCAAGATCGAGTCCAACCCTTGGTCCAACTCTAGTCCATTTACTAGATCATGGCACTCAGTGCCACGTCCAATCTGCGTTTAATGGAATGTCTCAGCAATGGTCTGACATTTGTTTTCACCTTTAGGTGTTTTGGATTTTCTCTTTTTTCATTTCAAATAAGCACTTCAACAGGAAGCTGCTTTAAATATGAAGCACGTTTTGAAATACCACTTCAGAAAAGCGGGAGGAAAAGAGGCTTTTCCCTGGACAAAAGTGTCAGGTAAAAATGATTTTCTGTTTTTGTTAAAATACTATCTTGGGACTACATATGACATGTGTTGAATTATACATATATAAAAAAATCATAAAGGGCATATATTAAATCTAAATAAAGAATTTAGGTAGCCATATCTATACTAATAACTATTGCTCATGTTTATTTCAGTCTAACTTCATTCCCAAAAACAATACAAGATTATCCAAAGAGATGTAGCATTAATTTTCTTTGGAAAAGTTTGCCAAAATTACTTTCAAGATTCTGCTCTCTGTAGTGGAGTCTTGGTCCCACTGAAGTGACTATTTACTGTTTAAAGATTGTGAGAAAGCCTACTATATAAAGGCTGATTCAGAAATATTTAGCAAGCATGATGCCTATTAAAACTTTAGTTCAGGAGTTCTGATTCACTGATGGCATTTAGAGGACATTTGGAGGAGAAAGTGAAGAGGAGGGAGAGGAAGGCTGCCCCCAGGCCCATTTTCTGGAGACCCCCAAGTGACTATATTCATGCTCAGGGGGAATTCCAGTATGCAAATGGTGAACCCTTACATAAGAAGAAGGTGGAGCCAGAGACCTTTGTCTGGGTGGTGCTGGCCACATCTATCCAGTCAGATGTCTCTTTAGACTGTATTTAACAGCAGATGACTGGTGCTTTGCTGCTGGTTTACTTCACAAAAAGACCTTGTTTCTTAATAATGGGGACGCCTGTTATTGCTGTAAGCTAGCCGGTGCCTAGAGACTGCAGTCCCTGCTTCTTTCTCTGGAGAATCTAAGTGTTCTGGGTCAGTAAGAAAACCTATGTGAGCAACCCCTTGGTGAGTGGGGTGCTTACATATTTGGGCTTATTGCCTTGGTCTCCCTCCTTCTTTCTATCCCTCGTTCTTTTTCTCAAAACTCCCATTACTTAGCCACTTCTGTTATAAAGACACTATTTTGCTAACCTCTCAACAGCGCTTTTGTCTCACTTCCCAGCATCTCTTAGAACCCACTCTGTTAGAGTGTACCTGTGTGAAGTCAGCAGAAACCAGAAGGGCATACCCTCTCTACTTGGACTGGTGTCAGACCCATGGAACATCCAGTCTCTGGAACTGTTAAATGGTTTATCAAGGTGAAAAATACCAAGAGGGTGACAGGAGGCACACTGGTCTCAGAAACCATAATGTTAATAATTTGCTCTTGTGAAACATGACCTGCTCACGCCTTTTCTGTTGTATTCCCTTCCTTTCTGCAAAGGATTCTTCCTGTGTTACCAGGAGAACAGCACTGCAAAATGACTGCTTTACAAAATATGAACGTGTGTCCCGACCCAGCATCTTCTGAAAGCTTTGACTTAAAAAGAATTTTAAAAGTATGAGCTCTCTTTTTATGCCATGTCTTTCTTTAACCTTTCAGTGCTGCAACATGTACAAGTTTAGTTCTCAAGAACAAAACATGAACAGTGATGAAAGAGTACATCTGGATATTCAATGTGTACAAAGTTCCTTAAAAGAGTTTGAGCCAACAGTCAAGTATTCCTTTTAAAATATGGCCCTCTGGCTAGAATACAGCCAAATTTAAATAAGAAAAGATAATGACTGAAGGGATGGACATAACCATACTACAGTAAATTTTAATTTTCATGATTAATCAGGTTAAAATTGTTTCCAAATTGAACTATAAGAAGATGGTTTGAAAAGTTGTTTTCTTTCTTTACAGTGGACTATAGAATTTCTGTTTAAAGTTTAAAGCTTTCTTTCAAACATTGCAAGAATATGTAAAAACAAATCAATACTAATTAAGATGACAAGGGTTCTAAATTGGAAATTTTACAATGTTTCCTTTTCCTCATGAAATTCAGGTGACCTTGGAAAAAACCAGAAAATTATGACCAGTTAACCACTAAAGGATATTTTTTACATTCCTTCACCTTTGACCCCTCAGCATAGTCCCCTAGCTGAATATGGCAATACGCTTTCAAAAGACAAGCTTGGGAACTAAAATTCCTAGCAACTCCTGATTAATAATCTGAATCAACAGATATAGTGGTCTCATGGTATGATTTTTGCTGTAAGTCAAGTTATTTCTAAATCTGTCTCACAGGAATGATGAACTTGACAAGTCTTCCGCTTCCTAACAACTTCCTCTGAGCCTATATGAAAGGAAAGGATGGTATACTGATTAAAATGATTTATTTAAACTTGGAGTATCTGTTCTTAACCATTACTTAGCTAAATTTGACATCTACTTCATAATTGAATTAAAGATTGCAAAACTACCTTTTTCAACTGCATCATGGGCACAAAGAATTGCAGCATAGGTTCCTACTGCTAAACTGGGACCAATTTACAAGGCATCTTAATGTACAAAGTATTTTTTATTTACTTCTTTAGACAGGAAAAAATAACATCAAAACCAAAAATGTGGTCCTGGTCATCTCTGCTACATTTATTTAGCTGAAATAAGAATGATCAGAAGTTTTCTTATCAACCCGATTATACCAGTATTTCAGGTTTTGAAATTGATAGCAATGGAACCCCCAAACACAGATTCAAATAAAAAGTATTTTCACAAAAATTTAAGGCATCAGACATGTTAGTAATTTTCTTTGCACATTCACATTGAGTCAAAATACTTAGGCTTTTAACCATGTAACTCCCCTCAATTTCTACTTATTTTATTGTTATCTTCATAGGCATCACCTTATAAATAGTAACTTTGAAGATATCTGTGCTGTATGTATAACTAAAAAAATAAGAAAATTGTACAAGCTACAATTCTCAGTTGATATAAAATAAGCTTTTTTTAGACTGTATACATATCTAAAGCTACAAATACCTGGAAAACTGACTATGGACTTTTGAATGAAAGAATATGCCTTTTTGAGCATACTAGAACACTAAAATATTTATATCATTGACATAGTAACTGGCTTAGGTTTATTTTTAACATCTGTTTTGATACTTTCCCAACATGGCAGATATATGCTTAAATGTTTTTGATGAAAGATTGAGTGAAATATCAATCTAGCCCTCACCTAAACATATTGAAACAATTGCAAAAAAAGTCAAATAGCCGTATTTTCAGTTTAACAACTAGATGACAGCGGGATTGGCTTCATAATGATCCACAGATTTTTATACTTCTAACAAATCTTGTTCATTAAAATGTTTTAAAGTATATATTTATTCTTTACTATCTGAGAAGTAAAGAAATAATTCTTGTCTCATTATTGATTTCAAGATGTCCAGTTAAAACTTGGAAAACATGCACCATCTAAATTGCAAAGAAGCATCTCAGCCCTCAGTAGCTTTTATACATATGCATGATGGTTTCTTTTTCCTATGCCAAAATATAGATTTTATAGCACAAACAGTATCTAGATGGTCTATCACTTGTCTTAAAACAGTCCAAATAAAAAGAGAAATGTAAAATTCCATATGCTAAATAAATATTCCTTTTTGATATTCTGCCTTTAAAATATAATATTAGAACATAACTGCTTTCTGAACTCTGTGAAGTTTGCAGGTGTCCCTAAAAGCAGAAAACTGAAAAAGCACAGAACAAATCTGCTACCTCCTGGAGATTTTACAGACACTTGAGTATCATACTAGCAGTGGTAAATGAATATATCTCGTAGGCAAAAGTTGTAAGGACACAGAAGCTGACATCTAGGTGTTCATACTGGTTAATTTTACCAAACAATTCTGGAATCTGATGAAATATTATAGCAATATCTTCTCACAGAGCTTTCTGATGTTATTTGCTAGTATAATACATCACCAAATAGGTGTCACTAATATGATTTATTGCTAGTTAATGTGCAAGAAATCTCAGGAATATAGTCCACATATTTCCTACAGTTTTGAATTATATGAACTTGAAAAGATTAGCCTTTCCAGTAAGGGAGAGAGAATCTTGACTAAAGAAGTGGATATTATGGGCAACAAACATCTAAACAACATCAGTCTCAAACAAGGTCTGCAGCCTTAAAATGTCCAGGAAAATGACATTTTGAGAATTTCTGTTCTACGATTCCAGAGAAACAAGACTCATCAAAATCTTCCTGCCAGGTTATGGCTATTTTTTTTAGGTTATTGGCGGGCTCTTGAAAGCCTATCAGCATTTTGACATCTTTTTAATTTCCCTTATCTCATAAAGAGAAAAACATTCCATTTTTTTCCCCAAATATAGTGACAGATGAAATACAGAGAAGCATTTTCTTTTCAAATATTTTCTTGGAACAGCTTTTCCTGTATCTTGCATATTTCTGTTTTAATCCTGAAGTTGCTGAGTTGTGCTGAATATTTAATTTATGCTAACCTGTCACTTATTTTTTCCCTCATCTATATTGGTATGAATATTTATGAACACAGCAGTGGCTGACCTGCACCTTGTATTATCTGAAAAACATATGCACACTAGGCACATGGGACAAGAAGGGAGAAAGACTAAAATTGATGTTTCCAACTTTGGAACACAAAAATAAGCACTCTTCGTAAGAATTGCATTAATGAAAATGAACATCCTGTTCCTTATGGTAATTATTTGAAATGTTTCATCTACAGGCTTAAGAAACTCTGTCTTTTCCAAGCTCTGGTATCTCCACATGGCAGAGTAAAAGAAGAGGAGGAAAAAGGACATGGAAACAACTAGGCACACCACGACTGATCAGCAATGTTGATGAAGTGCATATCAAGGGACCAAAAGGCCTCAATGAGTACTTTTAATTTCTTCTTCTTAGATATTTTTGAAAGCAGAAAGGACTATAATCAATATCTCAATAAACATTACTTGTAGCCTTCACAGAAGACCTACATCAGAAATTTGTGAACACTGAGTATTTTTCACTATCAAATGTATGTCCTTCCTACTGGTGTTTCAAGGGGTAAATATTCAGAGCATTGCATGCATTGAAGAGGAATTAATTCTTGAAATTCTTGAAAAAACTCCCCGTGGCAACCCCCTTTTCTGGGCCTCTACACTACCCACAAACCATACACAAGTCCTTGGAGAAATACTGTTAGTATCTGGAAGACAAAGTGCCCTTTCTGACAATCATGTCCTTTGAGGAAAAATATTCCCAATACCTTCTGTGTGCATTTCTTTTGTATCCTTCCAAGTTGTACATTTTAAGACAATATTAGTACCTAGAGCATTTATAAATTTTGGAATGTAGGAAATAAAACACTAGGAATAAAGAATGAAACTCGGGTCACACTGAAATCACTTCACTGGGTCTGTAAACTTCCAGAATTGCCTCCTCAAACACTCCCTGTGCCAGAACACAAACATCCCACATCTTTCACACTCCCCTACTTCCTTCTTTAAAATGTTCTATTTCACAAAAGCATAATGAATAATGTATATAAAATACTATTTTGGGAAATTGATTTCCTAAATCTGTGATGAACACAAATGCACTGTGATCCACTGAGAAGGGTAAGTGGGAAATGTTATAGAACTACTTTTAATGAAAAAAATCTGCAACACATCTCTAAATGATTCACAGAAATGACTTGTAGCAAATCTATTAAGTCCTCCAGCACAGCTCTCCAAGAACAGCATGTTTCCCTGCAGAATAGCTTTTGCTTCTTTATACAATCTTCTCTGAAGTATCTTAGTGAAGACTGAGACAGGGCTTTTACCAATACCTTCGGGAAAGTGCTCTTCTACATAATCTATTCTCACTGTCAATCACTTTTTCCTAGTACTCATCCAATCTGAATTTTCACTTTAGCAATCCCATCACATTACTCCCCTTGTGCTTCTGTGCTTTAACATTTATACTCTTCAAATATTTATAGTTATTGTAAGGAAGAAAAACAGACATTTTGCCTCAGCATCTCAGTTTCTGAGCCTGAATGTTGTTGGTCTTTCTTGGAGTGCTGTATCGCTTTACACATTCCAAATAACTGTCAGTGAAATTAATATTTGCTGTTGCTGGAAAAAAATAGCCCAGAAAATTCCTTTCCCCATCACACACTTTTCTATGAGCAAATATTCACTGCTGTTACATCATCAAAAAAGATTTATGGAACACAATATTCAGACTAAGGAAAGCAAACCACTAGATATTTTACAGAGGAAAAAACACCAACCCTCATATCCAATAATTTTGGATACCTGGTCCTAACTACAAATGATTATTAATAAACATGCTGTATTAACAAAAAAAAACCCAATGTATAATCAAAATATCTTGGATAACAAGTATGCTTTGATAATCTCTCTATTCTCATTTCAAATTCTTCAGAACAGATGGCTTGTAAAGAAAAATGGTCCTTGTTTCTTTCTGTCTCCTTTCTTCACTATTGCCTCTTAAACACATCGGAGGTCTGAACTGAGAAAAACATATCCTGCACCTTTCACACATAAGCAGTCTATCATGATACAGTTACTTCACAGATTTAATGTCTTTATCATAATCAACATTTTCTTCCAGACATTCACCAATTTTTTTTCTATATAAAGTCCAGGCTAGAAGGGACCTCAGATGATCAGTTGGTCTAACCTTTTAGGGGAGTCTAAGTTAGATTATTTAGCACTCTGTGCAATTGCATCTTGAAAACTTACAGCAATGGGGACTCCACCATGTTCCTGGGGAGGTTGTTCCAATGATCCATCTCATTTTAACAAGTTTATACCTGATATCAAAACAGAATCTCTCCTGGTACAACTTGCACCTGGTGCTCCTTGTCTTCTCCATAGGGTTCCTTGTAAACGAAGAGCCTCTGTTAGTTTGTAGCTGCCCTTTAAGTATTAAAATGCTGTGGATGATGCTCCCCCTGAGTCTTCTCTCATTCAGAAAGAAAAGACCATATATCCTCCCCGTCTTTCTTCACAGGGCAAATCCACCAGCTCTTCTGTTAATCTTTGTTGAACTCCTTTGGACCCTCTCTAGTCCTTCCACATATTTTTTTGAATTTTGCAGACCAGAACTGGGCACAATACTCCAGTACAACCTGACAAGTGCTGAGCAGAGCTGCTAGTAGTCCCCTTGTGGATGCAGATCCAGATCCAATTTGCTTTTACTGCTCCAGTGGCCCACCCTTGGCTCATGTTTGGATTGCTGTTCATCAGTAGCCCCATGTCCCTTTCAACAAGGCTCCTGCCCAGTCACACAAAGCCTAGCATGTACTGGGCTTTCTGGTTATGTCATTCTTAGTACAGGACTTTATACTTTTGTTTGTTAAGCTTGTTCTTAGTTGGTCCACTCTTCCAGTCTGTCCATCTCTATGATGGCTTTCCCTTCTGATGTGTCCATATTACCACTCATCAGCAAACTTAGTGAGAATGCTTCCAATCCTAAAATCAAGACATTTATGAAGATGTTGAGGAATATAAGGGCCGATATGAACACCTGGGGAAACCCACTTCCAACAGCCAGAGTAAAAACCATTGATGACCACTCTCTAAGTGCAGTCTGTTAGCCAATTTTCTACCCAACCAACAGAACACCCATCCAATCTATCTTGCCAATTTGTCTAGGTGAAGGCTGTAAGAAACTGTAAGGCTTTGTTTAAGCGCAGGTAAACAATGTCTTCTGCTTTGTTGCAGAAGATCGTCACATTAGTCAGTTCCTGCTTTTTGCTTTCTGTACAATACGTAACTCAGGTTAATATTTGTTTATATAAACTTCTAGTATTTGCTAATCATCCCTCAAAGACTGTCATGAAGACTATATATTTGTGTGTTGCCCTCAAGCCTCACTGTCATTTTTGCCTTCTTGTTTCAACTTATACCCACAATGTGTTGAAGAGACTTATGATTCCTGACCCATGACCTAATTTAGAATTTGATCTTCCCCATTAATGCTCCTTTAAATATTGACCTTTCATACAACGTCCCTTCAGCACAACAGAGGTATTTCAAAAGTTCATCTGTTTCTCAGTCAAACTGCCCTTTTTTAAACCTGCAAAAAACCACATAGTGATCTTAATTACTCTAGCAAAGGACTCTGATGTTCCTTCTTTATTTTAACATTATTTTTTCACCATTCTTTACTCACTATTGTTATTTTCTGTTTATCCTAAAACTTACAGCCTTAAATTAATCAGTAAATTGCATTCAGTACTGACAGGAACCCACTTTTTGGTCAGTAATGATATAGTTCTCAATTTTCACTCACTTTCATGTCAGCAAGAAATGGACTCAGATGTCTCTTTTGGGATTCTCTATTTTCCATTTAGTGAATCTGACTTCTTTGTAATTTATGAATTTCCTTGCTAATTTGCTGAAAGTGCTACTCAACGGAGATGCAGGTAGTTAAAAATCTCCCATGAGCATCCTTTTACATGGAGTATCTGCAGAAGAGACAGAATTTCTTCAGTGGCACTTGAAATATGTCTAATTTTTGCTTTGTTTTGTTTATATTTCTTCACTGGAAAATTATTCAGCAGTTTCCTACCATTGCAAGTGTTTTTATATATTATGACAACCCATTTACTGGTTTCATTTCCATTTCTCCTATATAAATTAAGTTACACTAATCTATACTGATGTCCATTAAAAAAAACAAAACAAAACCAACTCATAAAGTTCATCTGAAACTACTAATGGATCCCACATTTACTTTCAAAGTAAACTCACTTGCTCTTTCTGTACATTTTCTGTGTGTATGGTAAAGGTGCTTCATGGATCTTGAACCTTTTTACAGAACAACTCCATTGTCTCACTTTTACTGTGCTAGGGAACTTAAGTGTCAAGTTATCTGATTGAAACAACATCTTCCTTACTGTATTTCTTGGCTACTTTAAACACCACATAAAAAGCCACACATGATTTGATTTCAGGAAGCAAGTAACACACATACTCATAAATTTTCATATTATTAACTTATATTACTTAAGTTATTCCATTTATCCTGAAAGATTTAAAAGTGCCATGGAAACATTATAAATGAATTCAACATAGTCTGATCATACCTTGACCAAGTTGATGAGATTTTTTTTTTGGTTTGAGTTTGAGATTTATTTTTTTTAAGAGTCAATCTGTAAGATTTTCCACAGGAAAGTCTTGATATAGCTTCTACTAAGGTCAGTCAAAGTTAGTGTCAATTATATCAGACTGTAAATCAGGGCTCATTAGATAGAAATCTGTATATTAATTCACCCATGGGATGCAGAAAAAAATACTGAGATCAAGCAGCTGAACTTTGAATGTGCATACTTAAAAGGCAGTAGTTGCAATATTGCATAATGTATCCAAATTCTACTCTTTTTTGTGTTTGTATTTATGATATCACTCTTCAAGAAACACAGATGTAGTCTGGATAAAAATGGAAGCCTTCTAACTTAAAAGAAACATAAATAGTCTAACTGTCTCTGGAAAATTCTTGTAAACTCCTGGTAGTTTCTTAGCTAAACATTAACATTTAGCCCAGAAGAACATAAAACTGAAAAAAAATAGGGAGTTGAAGGATGAAAAAAGTTAGAGGAAATATAGAGAAGATCAGAAAGAATGACCAAAAGACTGGAAAATGAGGTGGGAAGATGTCACAGTTCAGAAGTAACTACATGGAGGTGGGAAATAAGGTATGTAAGGATAGAGCCAACAACAAAGATCATAAACTGAAAGTAGATTAATTAAAGTGTGAAGATACATACTTACAACACAAAGATCATTTAACTACTAGAAGCACATCCTGTGAAATGTGGTGTATATATATACATATATGCAATATATACATATATATAAAATAAATGAGGAACAGTGAACACAGTACAGGAGCTATGGTATTCGAGAAAAATTAGTTCAGCTAAACCCAATGACCTATTTTATACAGGAAGCCACTCTAGATTATCAGTGTTCCTTGAAAACTGTGCCAGTTTCGATTAATAGAAGATTACAGAATAGGGACAATTTTAAAGACTATGAGTGTCAAATTTCTGATTAAATTTAATACAGATATAAATGGATGAACATAGCTATAGATGTCAACATACTTGCTTAACATTAGCTGAATAAATCACCACTGCCTACTTAAAAGCCCTGCATTCTTCTGCCAATAACAAGATAATCTACGGCTTCATAAAATATGGGACTTCAGCTATCCAAGAATTTCATAGCATTTTGCAACCTGGAATTGTCCTTGTATATGGTACACCGTAGGTATCAGTAGAAAAGAAGTCATAGAGAATCAAGGGTTATAAAGCTGTAGGTTACATTCTGCAAATGTACACAAAGACTTCATGACCTTGCAAGCCAAGGTAACACATATATTGAAATCTCAAGAACAGTATTCAGATACGTAGGTTCCAGATTCCTCATGATCATAATGCCTCCTTAAACATGAGCACCTTGTTTATTTACCACAAAAGAGAAAATGCTTCTGCTACTTAATTATTGAAATGCTCTTTGAGTGTGTTGTGTTGAAGGCAGCTTTGATTCTGCACTGTGGAGATCAATTGAAGCTTTGCCATTTTTTGAGTGGTGTCAGGGCCAACCCCCACAAAAATCAAGTAGTGTGTTACAGAAAAAATGTAAATAAAATAATTGATTCTAATGAAAGGTACATGGATGATATATCAGATTACAACTTTTATTAATAACACTTAATTCCTGAGCATATATCCATGGAACCTTTGCCCATCCTCCACTCAAGCTCAAAGTCTACCAGCCAGCAATCAACTTTTCTTGCCAAGGATTCTCCCTTGCTAGTACTAGGTTCTCACATCTGCAATATAAATCAACCAGTGTGTGTGAGCTTTCTTACTTAAAAAATTCAACAGAAACCCTCTTTGAAAACCCAACATCCTTCAGTTCAGACATTCTGCAGTTTTCCAGATTCTTGTAGGTGACTTGACACAATGCAAGAGGGCTACAGGAAAAGCTACTTTATGCTAATGGACATCAGATTCTGCAAAAGTCTGCATCCCAAAGACCAAATCGATAGATTGTTTCCTTAAGAAAAGTTGTGGAGTTTTGTTTTTTCTCATGGGTGACAAACTATATCCAGGAACCTCTTTCACATTTGAATTGAAAGCTGTTGTACAGCACCAACACACATAGAAAGATTTCTTTTTATAGTATCATACTCCTCTGAAAGTGCTTAGCAAAGAACTCCAATGGGACGGGTAGCTTTCCATTCTGTAACAAAGTCTGGATTTGTGCCCTTGCTTTTTCGCTGCATTTAATACATCTGTGGGATTACAAAAAATAATCATCATACAGAGCAAGAACAAAGTTCTGTTGCTACTATTTCTCTCATGTGTTGAAAAAGCAAACACAATCCATTACAAAAAAAGTGGATAGAGAAAATAAACCAGCAATTAACAAATAGAGTTGTAGTAGTTCCACTCCCAATAAACCTACACAGAGAAAAGTGAACAATTTATTTTTAGAGAACATCTACCTAGTCTTGAGAGATCACTCTTTTTCATCCACTTAGAATGATATAGCTCTATCTACTCCATATTAAAAACAAATACACATATAGTCATGTATTTTATAACCAGAAGTAATATTTTCTATTATCCTCTTTGGTTTATAGCAGTTTGCTGAATTAATAACAACAAATACACTGCATCAAAGCATCAATTCTTGCTGGAGTGTAATATGATCTTTCTGAAGAGGTCCACTCCCCTAGGAAAGCAGCTACCACATTAGGTCATACTGTACAGTACCAGTACTAGAGTCAAGGTTTTCTATAAAGCTTGTGCATTTCAGAGTTACACATAAAGCACCTTGTATTTACATAAAATTGGTTATGCCATTACACACAAAAATTGTTAATAATCACAAATACTGAGTACTTTTTATTCCAGTAGCATTCATACAGAAATAGCAGTTTTTCTGTAAAACAAACTCTATGACTGTGATCTAAATAAGAAAAGAAGTAATCAAAGTCAGGAGGTCTAGTGTTCATGTCAAAGGCATACCACATTCAATTGTATATTTATTAGGCATTTGAACTATTCCAAATATGTTCCTCACAATTTATATATCATTAATATATAGTCTAAAAACCTACAGTTGATTGTTTATAAAATACTAAATATTATATTTAAGAATGTAAAATCCTCTCTGTTAAAGCTGACAAACACTTTCTACTCTGGTCTATTTTTATGATTTTTTTCTTTTTTTTTTTTTCCTATAACTTTAATATTTCTCTCAGAAAAAGCTTTATAAATTAACCAGAGAGAACCCTGGAAGTGGGTAATTCCTTTCTCTTGGGTCCATAACTAGCCAGGTATAAGGCATTAATAATTTCATATTTGGCAGGTTGCTAAACTAGTAAGTGAACACACATTTCAGAGGCCTGATTACATGTCACAGCTAAAAGATCAACAGCAGAGATTTGCAGCAACAATGCTTATAACTTACTATTTCTGTAGCAAGAATTCAGGAATAAAAAACCAATACCACAAAGCAAAGCAACAATGCTGAATTACTCTCCTCTTTCCTCCTGCAGATATTATATGGAACAGGAGCAACCCAAAGCCTTGAGAGTAGGAAAAATACCACTGAGTTGGGAAATTCTATACTTACAGTTTCTAAGGTGAGCTTTCTATTGCTATCCATCATGTGAAATAGTTTTTACAAATGTCACATTAATACCTTTCAACCACTATGCAGACTGGATTTACAAGGCAAATTTGGCAGTTCTTCATCCTCAAAGGTCTGCTTTTTCATTCTCAATGAACTTAATTTTACTGAAAGTTAGTGGTGACATAAGAAGGGTTTATGTGCCAAATATTAGATTCTATGTACAGCATATAAAACATTCAAAGGCATAATCCCTACTATTCACTTGTTTATCCAATTTGCAGCATTGGATGGATATATAACAGCACAGATATTATATATTTTCACAGATAATTTCTATCTGTAATTTCTATCTAGGAAATGGAAGTCTCAGAAATATGCATGTGATCCACCTATATGAACAGGACATCCTTACATAATTAGCTACCATTATGCTTTGCTTGCGTATTTGAGAGCAGTCACATGGTGTCTGATGAAGGCACTATTAATAAAAATTTCACAAAAAAGAACTGCCATTCTTGTTCTGTCTTTAAGGAGTGGAACTCTTTCACATCTGGTAATCTTTCAGGACATGTTTGGAAATATACTGTTCACAAAGTTATGATCAGTGAAGAGCAAGATGTTTAAAATGTGAGGTGTCTACTTGCTTTCACTAAGATAAAGAAATAATTCCTTGATTAGACAAAGCTACATCTTTCCTTCTCTTCTAAATAGAAATACAATGAAATTTTAGTAGATTCCTTTAGAACAAATTATTGTTAAAAACTAGAATTTCAAAGGAAACAATTCAGATAACATTTACTATTGCACTGTCTGCTGATAAAACTTTTTTCTTCTCTCCTCCAAATGAAGGAAACCCCATGCAACTTTAATTTGAAGAATGTTAAAATCAAAATATGACAGAAGTCGCTCTCTTCTTGTATTAACTTAAACCAGGAGTTACCTTGTGAGAGACAGTAAAGCCTCACTGACAAAATTCTATTTTTAATTAGAATTTCTATTTGCATTTTAGTATTACATTTTTTCTTCAGTAGTTACAGGGACAAATGTTATTAAAAAGATTCAGACTTGATCTTCATTTCTATTCCACTATATCTTTAATGCTTCTCATATTCTTGTCATTCAATGCACCAAATACAATGAAGCAGAATATACACTTATTACCCTCCAATTAGTGAATGTGGAATTTTTCCTTTGTTTTTTACAACAATAAGGTTAAAATATGTGACGTGGACATACTGAAATGTAGTACAATAGTTATTCTTGCCAAATAAATGTTGCAAAAGTTAGCTATTCTTCATACTACAACTCCATCTTAAAAGCTGCTTAAACCAGTCTGAGATTTCACTTTATTAACTATAGAATGATGTAACATGCACAAATATCATCTTTTCTAAACATTTAAAATAAAACTATCCTGGAGTCATATCTGCTTTATAAACCAAGCTACTTAATCAGCAAATTAATAATTATTATATCCATCTCTTACAATACATAAAACTCAGGCAGCTCTGTGCATTCATTTTTACAATTCAATCCTCTGCCATTCTCTCTAAGCAACCTGCTCTGTCCACTATTTTGAATTATAACAATAAACTGAGAGCAAAACAAATTAAATTCTGTGTCTTGGGATACATGTGTCTTGGGATACAAGAATTCCTGTATGAAACCACAGTAGATTATGATAGAAAGATTTTTAAAGAAATAGTAGCATTTTTAGCGTATGAACTTAAATACTTACCTATTTTTTGTGTTTTACAATGAGTAACAAAGCATTCAATAAATAGATTTCGCTGTCATCTCTAAGTTTACTTTTCAAGATAAGTACTGCACAGATTGGAAAGAATATTTCACCATGATTTAACTATATCAGTTTACATAACTCTAGGGAAGAAGAGAAAGTTCTTTAAGCAAATCACTTGCACTGTTTTCACAGGGACTTTCAGACTTTGTAAAGTAATTATAACTGATTAAATGCTTAGAGAAATAAAAAATTAAAAGCTGCTTCTATAATAGTGTTCATATTCCTCAAATCAGGAAGCTTAGAATATCACAGAAAGAGTTATTTCTCTCCTAAAAATGAAAAAGGTACTGAGATGACTACTGCTCTTACTGAAGGACAGAATGAGTTACAATCTTAATTTCAGTTAAAGAAACCCACACCAATGAGTGCACTTCTACAGTTGTTGTGCTCTTTTGTGTCTTTTTCAGGAAAATCCTGTAATTTCATTTGAAATTAGAATTTCAATTTCTCTTTTATCCTCAGTTTGCCATCCAACATATTGATACCAAAGAAAGAACACACAAGCCATATTCCCCATGGTTCTGAAGACTCCACACTTGACAACCACTATTTGCTTTCAAATACTTCTCCCTCTAAATGGGCCTCCCTACAACAGATGATTTTTAACATTCCTTACAGATAACTGTAAAAAAAAAACAACTCTACTAATTTGCATGCCATACTCACACCAAATAAATTTTTCGTAAATAGGGATGTTTCCTTGTAAAATTCCATAATTAATTTTTAATTTTTTTGCTAGGTTTAAAAATTTAGAAAGTGTGTTTAAAATCACAGACTGCGTATTTCAAGTCAGTCTGTTGTAAATAAAAAATTGCTTTTGCTTGCTATGCAGAGAAAAATTCCCATAGTTCAAGTTTTGTGATATTTTAACTAGCATCTTCATTAAATGCCTCGATGGAAAATGTTGCAAGAGCAGAAGGAAATTAACAAGAAAATACAAATAACCAAGAGATCAAGATAATAGCACACAGAGCAATAAGAAAGCAATACAAACATGCAAGACAGGATAGGTTTGTAGGCAGGAAAATCTTGCCAAATCTTTAGATTATCACAGCTATAGCTAAGTGTCAGTAAAAGGGGAAGGGCAAAGGGACAGATACAGCTCAAAAACGAGGAGAGGCAACCAGATGATCAATTGGTTGCACCAACATTTCCAGCAGATGCCCCAATATCTGAACTGGGAATTCCTTTCACAGGTTGACAGAGGCACAGACTGCAAGGCCACCAGTTTTTGTGGATGTCAGCTTTTGAATTTTCAGGTCTTTTGGTTCACATAATACCAGTATAACACCAGCAAATCACCTCACAGAAAAACAACTGCAGTTAGGTACCTTGATAATACTTCCACCAGTAACCTCACAAATACAAAGATCACGTGGGTAAAGAAGAGCTGCTGCCATGCAAACATCCCTCAGGAAGGAAATAGCTATTTTAACATATTAATAGAGAAAGTACTGACAAATTTTGTCTTGTTTTGAAGGAAAGAATACAAACACAGCTACCCTTTCTATAATGCTAAGTAAAAAATAAAAGGTACAATATTGGAGTTGGGAATCAAAGTAAATTACCAGGAAAGGCTTTTAAGTGTTTTCTACATAAATAGCAGGAGCATACATAGAACACAATAGGATACTTTCAGAAGAATACATACCTGTGCTGTTTTGTCCATTAGAAAATATTCATATAAATAAGCAACAAAAAGACAACAGTCTAACATTTTTATATGAACTCCATGGGAATCTGCTATCATTCTAACTGCCAGTTGTTCCTGTGACATCTGCAGGAATGCATTATATTTTATTATTTGAAAAAAAGTTTGCTTTGATCCTGGGAAGTCAGACAAACCCTCAGATTTGCTTTGTCTGTATTTCAGTATTCAAGAGTAGAGGCC
Organism: Pithys albifrons albifrons; assembly: GCF_047495875.1. Classification (NCBI taxonomy): domain Eukaryota; kingdom Metazoa; phylum Chordata; class Aves; order Passeriformes; family Thamnophilidae; genus Pithys; species Pithys albifrons. Next base: position 103,440,039 of record NC_092459.1, read on the forward strand.
TGAAAGAAACCTCCCACAGCTTAAAAAAGAAATCTTCCAAAAATGAGCAAAAAGACTCAAAGAAAAAGAAAATTATTCTTTACTGTCTGAAAACTTTCTTCAATATTTATTTAACAGAGTCAGAAAGAGAAAATCAGTATTAGAGATGAAAAAATTTTCTCAAAACCTCTTTGGTTTAAGATTCAAGCAGAAATCAGTGTCATTATTTCAATATACAGAACCTATATTCCCAAAAATGTATTTTATTCTTCTACAGCACTCTTTCACTCTGTAACACCTTTCAACAAAGTAGTTAGAAATATTATGCTTATTCAGAAGAATTACCCTGTTCTCTATCAATACCAGTCAGAAGGATGATGCTATTGCTCACATTAAATAAGACACCATATAAGAAAAAATCAGATCAATTTCAATGGGCACAATCACAGTGTGACCTACAAGAGTTCCACACTTCAGACTACAGAAATTAAAAATCTGAAAATAGTGATTACTAATAAATATTATAGTTGATCCTTCCTCCTTGATTCCAGAATTAGTGGCCAAAAAGAAGTAAAACAAAAAAGTTTCAGAAATTTATTTTACATTTAGAGGGGGTTTTTTGTGGTTTTTGATTGGTTGGTTGGGTTTTGTGTGTTTTATTTGTTTTTGTTGTTACTGTTTCTTTGGGATTTTTTGTTTTGGTTTGGTTTTGTTTTGGAGTTTTTTGGTTTTAGAATTGCAAATTACAATCTCTGAATGCTTTTTCTTATTGAGACTAATCACAAACTGCAAATGTTTCAAACTTCAAATGAATCTACTTTACCTACAGTGCATAAAAGATAATTGAAAAAAGCTCTATTAGAAGGGACCTTTACAAAATTGGAAGTTGAAGTAAATACAGACCATATATATATAAAATTTTACAAATATTAAAAATATATATGTATATATTTTCAAATATAATAATAGGTAAAATAATAATATATTAACTTTATATCCTCCTATTATTTGGAAATGCTCACACTAAACTGTGCAGTGGGTTTATAAGTGTCCTCGTCTGTTGTTGACACCATAACACTCCATAATACTGTCTGTATAATTCTGAGATGATGAATATTTCTTACACTGTCCCAGCATTGGGATTTACTAGGCCCATGTCACTTTGCCTGCATTTTATTCAAGACTCTGTTTATTACTAGCTTTGTAAATATTTGTTGAGCCATTTATTTGGCAGAAATCCAGTGATATTCCTTGGCACACTTACCCTTTAATAGTAAAAATGCATAAATAACCAGGGGCAAGTGTAGAGATGCAATATTAATATTATTGTTGTAGTTCACAACAACATAAACAAAAAAATTTCAAGAATTAAAGAAGGTAAGGCATTCGTTTAACATGATTGAAGGTGTTGATGCATTCATCCAAAGTGATCCCAGGCCAGTTGAAACTATTTTCAAATTTAGCCTACTGTTGTCTGGGGAAAAGAAATTAGCATTAAAAATACCTATGCAGAGTTTTTACTTTGAATAAAGCAAATTATGATTTTGTTTCAAAAATGTGTTTAAAACTTAGCTACTTAGTGATTTCACAAACAAAATCCCAACGAAAAACAAGAAGCTTAGAATTTAACCTTATCCAGCCTAATGGTAGAAGAAATATAAAGCTCCATTTGCATGCTTACTTAAATAAGTCAGCATTTGAAACAACTGATTATTTAATCAATTAGAGGGCATACGCAAATCTTAAAGATACTTTTTATTTCTTCATCCAATACTGAGACAGAACTTAACAAATTCTGACTATATCAGATAGCATGCCAGATGTTCAAGTGTGGTCCAAAATTCTTGCAACAGGAGGAATGCAAGGTAGAACAATCTTGTGGTGTTGACATGAATAAAAATTATATTGCACAGAAATAAATATCTGACATCTCTGTGTTATGCCTAACAAAAAGACAGAGGCCATATTAATAACAGTACTTTTCCTTCACTAATACCAACCAATTTAAAGAGGTTTTTCATACTCAGCTAGGTATTGTGGGCAGAAGCAAAGTATACTTATATATTTGTGTCAAGTAAACATGGGGGGATAATTTAATTTCAATACAGGTTGTTCTTTGTATTGAATACTAATATTGCATTGCAGCACGTGGAATTGCTTTGATAATTTGTGTCTGCTTGTAAAAAGAACTTCTCTTTTACTCTCTGACAGTCATTTCTGATGATAAAGCCAAAATCACAAGACCACTAAAAGTTTTAGGTAACAAGAAGCATTTCATATATACAGTATTATTTCCTTTACATTTCATAAAAGAAGAAAATGCACCATCCAAAAAGGATGCATGTTCCTGTAGGTGTCTTTAAAAGAAAACTCTCCTAGGATGTTAACAAGGTGGTCACTTCAAGTAAGGACGCTTTGTATGCAACTACTTATGGCTAGTAAGGGGAGAAACATTACAAGTGTGTGAGTATTAAAGCTTAATACTTACAAGAACATTACCAGGCAAAAGACAGAACCAGTCCAGAACCTCTGTCCTCATAGTCTTGGCTGCTAGCCATGCTTCTGCTAGCACTATTTTATTAACGTTAACAAGCCTGAATGCCAAACAGCATCATGGCTTCAGCGCAACAGACAGAAGGCACTCTCCTCTAAAGATTAAACTGGTGCTCACTCTACTCACCCAAGAAGACAGAATAGGAATTTTATCCTCCCAAAGAACTGAACCCAAACTCCCACATTCTGAACTCCCACATTCCCACATAATGCTCCTATACAGAAGTGGTGCTTCTGCCCGTGATGTATAGGAAGTGACTGCCACCAATCTGTGAGAAACCAGCTTCTACTGCAAAGCCTGTTGAATCACAACTTTCAGAGCAGCAGGGTGACTGTATGCTGTTTCTTAATTTCAGTCAAATGCATACATAAAGTACAGAAAATGCTCTCTAAATGTGCCAGAATTAAGATCTAAGTATCAAACCCTGTAAAAGTACTCAGAAAAACAAACAAAACCACCAAACACAACTTGACAGAATTTAAGTCAACTTTCAACATCTATAGGCACCTCCATGTACAGAAACAGCTGACCTGAAGATTTCAGGAGTGCAAGTTTGGACTTCAGTAGTGTATGTGTATGTGACAAAGCAGTAGCAGAACTACCAGATCAAGGGCTAAAAGAACAGCCTTCCTGGCTAACAAAAGAACACCATTTCAGGGAAACCACTCCCAGAACATTATTCCCAGCTGGAAAAATGAGAAAAAGCTGTTTCTGTCAATGCAAGTGCTCTGGCAGGAGCAGAGCCAGACAACCCCTCCAGAGAAGACAGCAACCTGACAACAGGAGGATGGCAACACCATTGCAGTTTATCCCACGCGCCGTTCATTTTCCTGCTAGTGAAACATGGCACGCATACCTTTCCAACAGAAAACAGACAGCGGTTGCTGCTCATTGTTTAAGATCTACAGAGACTGAAGTAAGCAAAAAACTGAAGCAAAGTACCATAACAACTGCTGACTTACAAACATGAGGACAAAGCAGCAGACCAAAGACTAGTTTGTCACTGTCAGCAACAGGAGCCCAAGAGATGTAATGGCACCCAGAGTGCCCTTGGCTTTATGCTGAACACCACAAATCCAGGCCAGACCACTTAGATGTTCTGATAAAAAAGTTGATGAGAGCAAGTGAATGAGAGTACAATGTGACCTGATCAAATACTTTACTTTGATATTTTGCTTTTCAAAAAAGCCCCCTCCCCAGAAAAGAAAACAAACCTCACCAAAAAAACACTTCCTCTCTCTCTCAAAAGCTTGAACAGTTTTGTTTAGATATTGAACTCCTTGATTAGGTTTGACTATAAGTTAGCAAAGCCTAGGGTAAGTCTACAACTGTAGAACTCCCGTGTCTTAAACAGAAGCCAAATGGTTCTTCTGAATTAGCATCTCTTTATTTCACTGAAATGAAACAGAAATCAAGAAAATTAAAACATGATCAACATCAATTACAACACAACTTTAGCATGCAAAAAGTCCCTACTTCACTACCAAAAAAATATTTTGTGGTTTGTACTTAAAGTTTTGCTTCAGGCCCTCTCTCAGTTCCTCTTTGAAATACATATTGTTTGTTTAATTATTTCTTTATAAATAATTACATTTCTATGAATATTCACCATATTATACACAGAAATCTGCTATTTATTTAGTTATTCACTTTGTCATGCCCAAAGTGCTCTGTACAGGTGGCAAAAACTGAAATTTATAATTCCCAAGATGATTAGAACATGAATTCTGTGATATGCTTTCACTTTTGACATAATGTCATGATGATTGCAAAGGTCTAATAAAGGGAAAAAGTACAATTCCAGGATTGGAAAAAGCTAGTAATGGACATTAAATAGATGAATACTGTTGACAAACAGGAATAGCCTTTTAGGAAAAGCTAAAGTAATGAAGGATTTGTTGGAATGCAAGAAAAATAAACCATGTTCATTAGTAAAAGCTCTGATGGCCAGGGCATAACACTTAATTGATAAACTTTAACTATAAAACTGACAAAACAAATAAAGATGCTTGCAGATAGCTCTTCATTTACAAGCAGAACATTTATAGAACACATCAGCAGGCAACGCCATAGCTGTAAATACCATCAGTGAATTCAAGAGTCAGCAGTCATTTTCATAGTGCTGGAAGTGGAAAAGGATTAAAGACAACCTGGCTAGGTAGGTCACTGAGGTTAATAAAAATCTGGAGTACCACATGTTCTTTGAGCCAAGTGTTAAATCTCATCTTAGCAAGTCCTTATGTGCTTGTGGTTAATAAAGAGTTTCTAAGTTGTCAAAGTATAATATTTCAATGGTCTGCTTACAACAGCTATTTCTTTTTCTCATCAGTATAGATTGCTCCTCCCTGCATTATATTTTAAACAGATATTTTTAAATATTGAAGTTAATTCAAATACATTAAACTTTTAGTAGGCAGCTCTTTTTAACCTATTTTAATATAAACCAACATGCATCCGTGTCCTATCGTTGCCCTATCTGAGTGCAGAGACTTTACATGTGGGAATCCAACTGATTCTTCTCATCATGGTGCAATACTTCACAAAAATGTAAAAACATGGAGCCATAGTTCCCCATCTTTCTAAGGCTCAAAATAATGCCCAATAGGTTCACTGTTATATTTGGTGATGACTTACATTCATCTATACCTAAAAGACTGTTATAAAGCAGATATCAAAGACACACAGCTACTTTGATAAATGAAGGTCTGTCAGGGGCCTTTCACAGATCACAGGACTAATCATAATGACTATAAATGGAAAGATTTTCCCTACTCACATTCCTAATTTTCCCCTATACATTCCTAGGTTTTTGCTTTTTTCAGGTAACACTCATAAAATCAAGAAAACTTATTTTAAAAAGCACTCCCCCCCAGTTTTCACTTGCTTGTAAACATGTTTACGAATGTCATAAATTGCCATGTAATAACTCAGAATGTTCTTTAGCAAAATAGTATTTGAAAGTGTGTTATCATTCTATGGATACAAATTGCAGAAGAGGCGTAATGTCAGGACATGACCTTTTGAAAAGGGAGAGATGGATGAATTGAGAAATATATCCTCCCTAGTTCCACATTTACTTCATATAGCTTCTCCAGATGAATACACATATGTTTGACCTTCAAAACACACAGTTTTGTGCCTGTCTTCTCACTACAAACTAAATCTTTTTTCTTTCAATTCTGTGTCACTGACTACTTTCTCAAAATTATTTCCATTTACATGAACAAAATCCCTTTTATCTTCAGTAATTAAGTCACTAGCTGATAAATATCTTTACAGAGACATCTCCACCACAATGTTAGCAAAACTTTGCATTTTTTCTATGTGGTTTTGTTTTTTCCTTGAACATTGAAATAGTTCCTTACATATTAACACATCAGCTTCTCTTCTTGCCTTAGCAACGTAAGACTTTTTAATCTATCTCTCAATTTTGCTCTCCTGAGTCACTCAGGAGAGGACCCTGAGCCCACAGATGTCTAGGCAAAAGTTTGCTAGATATTTCCCAGGAGTCAGCTTGCAAGGACCCTAAGTGCTGTAGTTGTGTTTCACATCTTTCCAAAGAATGCACAGTTTTCATGTCCAATATAAATATTTGAGAGCAGAAAGATAACGGAAAAACTGAGAAATAAGCTAAGGATTGTATGGAGAAGAGAAGCAAGACTAAAAATTAATGGAAAACAAAAGGCCATAGTATACCAGGCATGGCAGTACAAATGCAGAAATTTTGATTTTTTTAAGCAGATGGAGGATGTCAGAATTAGAACAACTGTAAAGAGGTGACGATATCAAATTTGCATTAGAATTCAAGCATGAGTTTTCTTGAGCAGTACAGACTGATTTCATAGCAGAAGGCAGGCAGTAACCATAAAAATTAAAGTACCAAATTAAAAAAGTCCTCGGTTAATTAGAAGAAAGAAATTTGAAAAAGAGAAAATTACAGAAAAGAATGGTTATACTTTCACTTGAAAACATGCATCTTCACTGATCTTTAAATATTATTATAAAATAAAACTTTTCCTCCAAAGACATAGTTCCATAAAACCTCTAGCATTATTGAATAGCCAACAAGAATGGGGAATTTTATGTAATTTTGAGGTATTTTACTCTAAGTTTCTTAGTTATTTCAACATTTTAACTCTTCTATTTAGAAACATTGCTGATTAAAATGTTCTTTTCCAGTCAGAACTTTGCATTGTTTTGGAAAAACCTCCATTTCTGTTCACTTTGGACAGTTCTATTCTGCTTTCTAGAAATGGCTTCTTCCATCAAACAAAAATCCACAAATTTTCATAAAAAGTCACTTTGGAAGGCTCCAGAAGAGATTATTTCAATATGTACACATGCAGTATACCTAGACACAGTAATGACATGCAAGTTACAGTAATTTAAGAAAAAAAGAATAAAACAAAGAAGAGATGTGAACATCTGCGGGCAGAACAGTCACTGTGTCCTGACATAGCTCCAAACACACAAGTTTAGTCCCAGTTAGTACACTCATTGTAGAGGCTGTCCTCCATGCACCCACCCCTAAATGGCTGGTAAAATTTATGTTAAAACTTTGTGTTCTGTGTGGTGATAAGCAACTTGGAAAATACCAGTTTGGGCTACACATCTACATAAGTGCTCTAGCTTTCAGCACTTCCTTGGGTTAAGACTTAACTTTCCACAAAACCAAATAGATGTAATGTAAAATATTGGTTTTAAACTAATTCAAATGATACACATTTAACTTTTAAAAGAGCCAGTAAGCTGTTAGCCTTCCATAATCAAGACAACCATGACTCCAGTCTTCTTTTATATTTGAATTATTTAATAAACCTGTGCATACACATTTTAATAATGTCATGTAACACTGGTATAACCCATCACCCTACCAGAAGTCACGGAACTACACATGCCATAGCCACACCAAACCTATACATCCTGAAAATTTGGCAAAGATTTTATGCACAACCCTTTGTTAACCTTAGTTAGCTAGGTAACCGAGTAATCTAGTTAACTTTACAGTAAATTATGGTAGTACTTCTGACAAATTTTTCCAGTGTTCAGTTGATGACACCCATTGATCAAAAACCAAAGGATTGTTGTCTAAACATTCTCCCCTTTCACAGAGGAGTCCTCCTCTTCCTTGATTAAATTTACATCTCAGAAGTTTTGGGGAACTAGTGTTTAGAACAAGGCCAATCAAATTCTTTATAAGAAAATGCATGTGCAGCTTTATGAGATTTAGAATAGGTCTGAAAGTTACACGTTTTTTTATCTTCATCTCAATTCTTATGCCAGTTCCAAAAACAATGTTGATCTTCTGCACCTCTGTTCATGAGTGTGGAAAAGAGAGAAAATCAGATAAGTTTCCAAGGCATAAGAGAGTCTGTAAATTTAAATTCCTGTACCATGCATTAAGCAAAGCTTTAGTGCAATACTGTTATTTTTAAACTAGGTCTATTTCTCTGCATATAGAAATCAAGTACTCAGTCTTCAACAAATTTATTTTGCCACCATCATTGTTACCTTCCGGAATTACCAGAAGGTCAAAGTCAGAGTGGAGTTCTGTAAAAAAGTAAGAAAATCTCTGCACTGAGAAGTTTTTGATATGTCCCATGCACCTTTACTGGGCCAATAAAGTGACTCTGGCGATGGTGCACAAACCATGTATTACATGTAGGATTGGCACCACTCCAGACTTCTTTCCTCTCTCAAACAGGCTCTGCTATTCTGCCAGTGTCACAGCAATGCATTGTACCATGAGGCCTTCTTACATTGCTGAATACACAAAGCCAAACACTTTAGTCTTCCATTTTACGTGACTTTCCGAAATTGTCAGCACGGATCACAGGTAGACATATGTCCCTGAGAACCAATGCTAACTTTCTCAGAGAAATAGATATTTCTTTTCTCAATAGATTTTTGTATGACTGTCCCCCATGCAGCTAACATGAGGAAGTAAATGCTAAAATTGCATATATGTGGGCTTCATTAAAGCAGCATTTATCAGATTGTTTACAACATGGTTAAGTATAAGCAGTATGCTCTTGACCATTGTGGTAGTTAAGCCTAGTTAGGCCTTAGTTTTAGTTAGGCCTAGATTAGGCTTCAGTTTTCGTAGGTCTTGGTAAGTGCTACATAGATTAGAAGGGGCAGGTGTCACCTGACTTAAGCAATGAAAGAAATATTTCATACCAAATGATGCAAAGTGGAGTATAAAAACGGTGTAGGGAGGAGTTATCTTCTTTTTCTCCCCATGGCCACAGTCCTGAGAAGACCTACTGTGACTGTCCTTGGAGGATTAGGCCTCACTGCCACCCCACCGCTACTTTATCTCAGGAAGTAAATATTTTATTGTCAGTTTCTCCATTTTCTTTGCTAGGTATCTCTCAGGAGGTGCCTCTTGGGGTGCTTTGTGGTGCTGGAGTGGTGGATTCTGCCTTTTTGGTGCGGAGGTGGAGAGTTGTTGCTATCTTTTGCTTTTGTCTATGTCTGTTGCATGGGATTTTGCTTTTAATTTTCCCTTATCTGTGTAAATATATAAATCTTTCCATTTTAAATTTTCAGTTTCAGGGGGTTTTCTCCCTTTCCCATGGGAGAGAGGGGAGAACTTTATTGCTGCGGTGAATACTTGGCATTTTGCCAGATCATCTCACAACAACCATATAAATTAATAACAGTAGAAATAGTCTTTAAAAATGCTACATTCCTCATCCTAGGAAATGGATAATTTCAGCCCTAAAATGTTTTGGAATATTGCTTTTCAGCAAGTCTGTTCTATTAAATGGATTACTAATATTAGCTAAAAAAAACACCAAACAAACTAATAAACCCCACAGAACAGATCCAGAACAGCCAAGATGATCTTATTTCAGAGATGTTATCAGAAAACTGTCCTGTTGGTCATATCACATGACATATATTGAAAAGCCTCCAGAAGACACTCATGCTATTGAACAACATGGTATTTTCATTTACAGAGGAAACCAGAGCAAGATAGGTCTTAATTATTCATCCATTATTCAGGTGCTGACAGATTGAAGTCAGCTAAGGCAGAAAGTTTGGGAATGAAAAATAAAATCAATATTTTGCTTAAGAAAAAGACAAAAATATTAGACATCAGAGGATTAAAGAAAATTCTTTAAAATACTGATTGAAAAGTACTGTTATTATTAAGGTGTTTAAATAAATTAACAAAATTTTATTTAAAGTATATTAATCACCACACAAAGAAAAGTGTTTTATACTAGTTACAAACAACACGAAAGAGGATTGAATTCAAAATACAGAATACAGATTCTCAAATATAATTTGATTAGGCATCACTTTCTGGAGGTTTTAATGCCAGAGGAAATGATGGCAGAATGCTTTTCCTGAGGAGATCCTTCATTTTCCCAGATCAAAGTCCTCAAAAAGTAATCATCCATCCATCTGCTCTTCCCATTCACCAGGGAAATATTACCTCTTCAAACTCAACTACAACAACACATCTCCTACAATCCCATTACAGACTCCCAAATTTAAATTCCTCAGCTTTTCTACTATATACTCCAACTGGCTCATCAACTGCTGCTCTCTATTTACCTCTCTCCTCCTTACTGCAAGTACATTAGTGCTTAATCCCACACTCTCTACGTCAGTCCTACTCCAATGTTCTGAACTAATAGTGTAGTTACAGATACTCAATAAAGTGAGGAGAGGAAGGAACAGAATAACCTTTGGCAGCTTCCAAAACAGCCACTGTAATCCTTGTAGTAATCATCTACAGCTGTGTTACAGGTGGCACAGATTGAAATATTGTGTTCTTGCTAGTTTATATCCAAAACATTTGGTAGTTTTGGTAGAACTGCATCTTGTTTTGTCCTTGGAAGTGCTGAGCCCACTCAACCAACACAAATATACAGCAAAATCAATGCAACTGAGCACTGACTGACTGTGCAAATACACAGTTGGCCAAGCCATATCAGATTCATACCTCACATACTTCAGGACCAATATGTACAACACATACATAAAGCATTCTCAGATGTGAGCACAAAATCTTCAACTATTCAGATAGATCTTCTGCATGGAAAAAAAATACCTGGAGTCAAGTCTGGACATATGGGAGACAAAGATTAACACAACCTGTATGTGACTATCAGTTCTGGGTACTACAGAGTAAATTCTGCTAAACAGAAAAGTTATGTCCATATATCTCAAATAAGAACACATTTTAAAGTCGTATGTTAGGCCAGCTAACAGTAAGAACGTAAGTAGCTTAGCATAAGGTACTAGACTATTTATGTGATGATGTACATCATAATTCCTAACATAACTATATACATAGTTGCTGCTGCTGCTGTGTTTGGGCATGCAGGAGGTGAAGGGGGTGTTTTTGTTTGTTTGGGTTTTAATAACATTAAATGTGTCAGTTAAAATATTAGCTTTTTTAGAAAAAAACACATTGCAATTTAAAATTGGACTTTGAGCTTTTATGTTAGCCTGAAAATATTTCATGCTAGAATTAATGCTACATATGTGCAAGTGTGTAGTACTGGAGATTTATTTAGTTATATTTAGCGCTGAGTAGGAAAATAGTTTTTACAGTGATTCTAGCTGAGAATCACTTTCTTAGCAATAAGTAGGCAAGCAGAAGGCCAAAACTAACACTTAATGAATTCAGTTTGGGGTTCATTCTCTTAGCATGAGTCTTCTTCCTGCACTGCCATTACCTTTCACATTACTTATTTAAGGCATTGTTTTTATGTTTCTTTCAGTTGAATGTCAAAGGTAGAGAGCATCTCCAACCCTTTTTACAGGTATCAAAACAATTTCAATTCATTACAGAAAAAGCAGCTACAGCAGCAATGCCTGGATATCACATA